>NW_013667474.1:156293-168551 GCF_000517525.1 Limulus polyphemus
TTAAACTTATAAAGACTTTAAACAAGTACAAAAGGTCACATGACTGGATCAAATTGACCAACCCTGTGTTGAGAGAGTTAATACACAACTATTTTGCCAGCAATTAATAATTTCCTTAAATAAAATCTTTCATTACAGACCCCATTTTGATCTTTACAAGTTAAATTACTTCAACAAAAACAAAACACGGTAAGCATGTAGTGAGAAAGATTTATAAACATTAAACCCACAATGAAAATGGACAAACAGTACCTGATGGTCATCACTGTCCACTTTCTTCACATTTTCATCACTCTGTTTCTCAATGCTAACCTAAAGTATAAAATAAAGAATTACTCAATCATATATCTACATTTTAACAACTAAAAAATTACTACTATAGAAACTAGAATTTCCTAAAGTAACCAAAACTAAAATCAAATGTATTTTCACTAAATAAGTGTTCAAATACCTTTCAATATACTGCATAATGGTATTACATACATTTTGAACTTTTATAAACTTTTACTGAAGAAAATAAAAATTAAAGAATAAAGAAAAAGAATTTGCTTATCATTTCTAAAAACAAAGTTATTTCTAAGCAAAATGATATGATTAAAACGTATTTATTACTAACCATGATAATAATTCATAATAGGGATCGCCTAAGAATTTCACCAAGATTCTAATAGAACATAAACCATCTTAAAAGCAGACTTGTTTTTGAAACAACACTCAAGGCCTATGTCAATGGCTAAGGTTGCTAAAATATTGATAACAGCGAAAAAGTTGATTTTCTAATTGTTAGACAAAATTCAAAATTTATCCATTTGTTCTTTATGTTATTATTTATATTATTCTTGTTTCACATGCCTACTGAAAAAATGGCTGCAAATATTTTATTGAAACCTGGGAAAACCTATTTAAAAATTGCCTGTGCAAGTCATAATGTTTTTTTTTTTAAATTATGCACAAAGCTACACAAGGGCTATCTGTGCTCTGCCCACCACGGGTATGGAAACCCGGTTTCTAGCGTTGTAAGTCCGCAGACATACCGCTGTGCCACTGGGGGGCACAAGTCATAAGACTATTCTTATGTTGATTATTAATTGAGAAGGAGACTTTCAGTTTTTTCATTACTACTGGCCAAGTTTCTCTTGGGTATACTGTACCAAAATCTATGCACAGCTACTAAACAAACTCCTGCAAAGGTTGTAGGACTATTTTTGACTTGATTCTTGAAAGTTGAAATTTCCACCCTATAAAATTTTCTAAGTTATTTTTTTCTACCAACATAAGCTCTTTGAAGCCATTTAAGCACTGTTATACTAGTCAGAATTACTCCATTTTATACTAGCCAGGAACATTTTGTTATAATAAAGTAAACAATTTGTATATTTATAACAGTCTCCAGTCATATTATTATTATTGATTACAGTTCAACTGAATGCATATGCACATACATAGCATAAAATTTATTCTCCATAAATGGACATAAAAAAAACTTAAGAAACAAGATAATTAATAATTGTTAATTTAAAAAGGAGTTGTCAAAAGAGTACAGAAATAGGTTGAATCAAAATACAAAGATTATATTTTCAAGCCTACAACTGGGGACTCTAAAAAAAAAAAAAGTAAACAAACTAGGCTGAAAATAGTGAATAAAGCACACAAACTTTGTAAGATGAAGAACAATTCTCAACATGCAACAGAAACTTGCAAAGTTAGATGAAAGATAATCAAGCTTTAATCTGAACAAAATCGCACAGAATTAAAAGTTGACATTTGCTAATTATATTACTTTTAGGAATAACATATATATTTTTTAATTTTCTTACATATAGTACATTAGTATTCTTTAATAAATTATGTTCTAATAATAGCAATATTAATGATAGAAAAATATAAAATGCTTTACCCAAAACAAGTATAGATATAAGGAAGCCCTTACCATTTTACCTTTTATATAGAAATATGTAAGCCAACATTATGATAAATAAGACAGAATGAAATAATAGCAAATGTATGATATTGGGTATCAATACCTGCCCAATATGCTTGCAAGAAGCAGCCACAAAGTGCAGCTTCACCTACTATTTGGGTGACAGTATCTTTGTTTTTTATGCATTAGCATTTTAGCTGTTAATGCATACTAATTAAGTAATGAGCAAGTCAGAATTAGAAATTATATTCTGATGCATGTATGTCAAAAAAGTCTTACCTTCTCAACTTCAGGTGCTGAAAGTGTACATGATGAGAAAAATGGTCTGTAAGGTAAAAATACGTATATAAAACTCATCTGTATCAAGAAATCCTTACATTTATACAAGAAAGTTGTATTTGTAAAATAGCAGTCCATAGGATGTTGTTAATCAAAAGAAGTATTTTTTACAACACATTCCAAGGAAATAAAAAACCTGTTATTTTGTTTAACAATGACATTTTGAGCACCTGCTCTTCATTAGATCTGATACTTCTTTTATGTAGTAATATGATTTAACAAATGACTAGAATGTAAGTAAACTTTAAAAATTTCCCAACTTTATCTCCAAGGGAAACACATGAATGAGCTTAGCTAAATTTTTAATGGCTCTTGTCACATAGTTAGAAAACCATGAAAATTGTGATAGTTATAGGATAGTCTGCTTTTTGCATGTTATTATTCTGTTTCTTTGGTGCATTATTTAATCAAATAAAAAATTACTTAGTGCAGTAGTACCATTAGTATAAAAAAGAATGGTTAGGTTTCATCAACATTCAATGGTTAAAAACAAAGAAGACCCATGTAAATACTATATTTCTTGCTTTTCATGGGTATTCTTTATTTATTATTATAAAAGTAATATAAATAATAATAATTTTTCAGGAGGTAAACTTGTGAGCAACTCGCAAGTAGCCCATGCGTTACGCAAGTTGATAGGGTAACGTGAACAACACGTTTATTATGTGATTTACAACTTCTGTGGTTAGAATATTAATTAGACACAGTTCAATGGTTAATAAAACAATAAAATTTAAGTAGAAACGAATGTATTCTGTTTAAAGTTTAAAGCTATGTAGTTTTGGGTAACAACTTGAAGTTATTCTAGAAAGAAAGAAAGGGTATTTAGATTTATTTCCTTTTTCTTTTAGGGTGATTACAAAGTCAGTCAAATTGACCAACCTCATATAAAGTCAAGGTAGAGAAAATACTGAAAATAAAGTTGGAAATTTATTTAGGTTTCATAGATGAATAGATTATGTAAATGAAATTGGAGATTTTTAAGATGAAGAAAAGTATTTTTAATTTTAAGATGAAAATCATTTTGCACTCAGAGCAGTCAACACTAATTCCATATATATATTCATGGAGAAATGTTTAGTACAAGTACTTCGATAAAAATTCTGATTTTTTTTTGTTTATAAAAGACTTAATGATTACTGAAAGATTGTGAGATTTTGTAAAGATACACAAAACATATTAGAAGTTATAGTATGAAAACTATAAAGGTCAATTTGGGGTAATAAACTCAGCTAATCTGACCAAGTCGACAGCAAGAGAGTTAAGTGGAAAAAGAAATCTTAAAATATAATCTGAAGTATTTTTATAGATTGGACAAATGGGCAAATTCACTATGAGTATCCCTCAGCTCTTACAGGTATCACAATAATGAAATATGATGAAAATACAGGATCATGCCAAAGAAAAGCAGATGTGATAGGAAAGTTCATGGCTTGAGCTACATAAAAGTTAAGTTACATGAGACCTATGCAGCAACCTCTGAACTGAAAACATCAAAGTATCACAGACCAGTTACATCTAGCTGTCCTTATATATAGACTATAGATCAGATAACTTTTGAGGAATACAAAAATTAGTATGACCCAAGAACATAAAGTACTTAAGAGAAAAAACTTCCGTGAGGAAAGTAGTCTGACCCACTTACTTAATAAAATGGTGAAAGCCCTCCAAGCATTGGCATCATTTATAAACACAGTAAAATGAAAATAACGCAAAAACAACCATAGGATTTTTAAATCACATATGCAAAAACTCAAACACATTTATATAAAAAGAATAAAGGCAGTTTTAGTACTGATTTTGATATTTCAAACTTCTCTAATTAACTCACTATTGGTTCCTCACATGATGAAAATCAGGGGTTTTTTCTATACAAATAATGGTCAGTTTTGCCTACCTTTGACATTGATGTATGCAGGGCCAAATTCACATGAGGCCATGCTCTAGAACCCTTCACTTTGAGGGGCCCTGTGCTTTCATGACTATATATTATTATATTAATCGATTAAATTGAATTAAAACTTTTGCACCACTGGAAACAAATCACTTAGTAAAAAATGAATTATTCTTAACATCATGATGTGTATGATGTATATTTAGTAGCAGATCAAATGAAGTTCATAATTTGATAGTATTTTCATCATCATATTAGCACATGCACATCATGAATTTCACTATATAGCATTGTGCCTATAAAAGCTCTTTCTAAAATGATTAAAATGTCAGAAAACTGTTACACGAATAAACAAAATATACTGAGTATGCACAACTTTTTTCTGATTTGGATAACATCTTTAATTATGATATTATAAAATAAATAAATGATAATAAAATATTTATAATGTAATGAATTTATATAGGAACATGCAAATAAAAGGTAGATGTTGAATATTATTAAAAATAAAACTCTTGATAATTATCTAATTGATGTGAAATCTCAGTATCTTAACAATTATATTATTGTAGATAGTTTGCATTATCAATTATTGATAAAGCCAATTGATAGAATAATAGGATAAACATCCTTGATTTCAGACAACATATGCCAAACGTTCTAATGGCCTTATTGTGGGTTAATCCAGCACTGGATGTATGAATAAATTAAATTTCAGTGCTTCACTTAAATTGAATATATTCACCACACACGTGTATCTGACATTCATTTCTCTCATGTAATGCTTTTTCTGTGTAGGGAAAATTAAACAATGATTCAGTACTTAAATGACTTTTAGACACTGAAATGAACATAGATTTACTGTCAATTATGTAAGAACAACACAACAGTAGCATTCAAAATACAAATAATAATTTGACCTATTTCTATTGTAAAATGAAACTCACCTAAGACTAGGTTTGGGAGTTGACGATATGCTAACATCATCACATTCAGGGCAACTGTCTGATAGATCTTCTGATTCATCAAACAATAGTTGTTCAATTTCTTGTGGATTCTCATTAATTAGTTCCTGTTCCAGTTCTCCTGGATACTGCTCAGAGTAGAGAACCTATTAATTGTATTTACAGTACATACAAGTAGTCACTCTTACAAATATGTACAGTTTCGTCTATAAATGACAAATGTGTTATATTTTCAAGCAAAAATTTAAAGTGTTGAACATTTTTCATTAATATTTTCCCACACATTTCTGATAGATACTTTCCTTCACTCACAGTTACATCCATTCTTGATTTGACTGTCCTCTAGTTCACAAGATTTTCCTCACCACTAGCCTTGAAATTCACACCTATTTCCATGTGTATGCCATGTGGTTCAGCTGAATTTAAGTAAGTAAGTTGGAATGTGACAGTCCTCCACCTATACGAGTGTGACAAACCCTCTTATTGCAGCTCAATCCCTCTATGCAGTTGAACCCAATCTTCACATTGAGATTAGGCACAAAAATGATACTGGAAGTGAAGAGGACAGGTGGGAAGTGTGAAAGAAGGTAAGTATCAATTGGAAATGTATTTACAGTGTAGGAAAATATTAATTTCTAATATGGTTACTTGCCTCTTCTCACAATTACAGCTAGAATCCCACATTGAGTTGGTGAAGGGACCAGTGTAAAATTACCTATATAATCACCTTTCAAAAGCATCTGAAGAGCACCCATGGAGTATGCCACCTCTATAGAGAGGAAACATACTCGTGGGAGACTGCACCACATCTGAGCCAACTTGTGGGTGTCACAATCAAAGGCCAAAACAATGCAACAATTTCAAATCTCTAAGGAAGAGGAATGTGTGTAGAGTGGCTAGGGCATGTTGGACCATATGTGAGAGGTCAGCTCCAGTCCAGACCAATGGAACCAGGAGAAGGGTCCTCAACCATTTACCTCAGGTTAGGAACCAGAAGGTAACAGAAGCCTCCATTCCGAGTACCTAAACCACCATGTGTGCAAATCCAGCATAACCTGCAACAATAAGGCCCTGGAATATACATCCAGATGACATCAGAAATGTGGAAATGCAATGTAGAGGATCAATTCCAGTCAAAACCAATCAGCAGTGAGGATGTAACATCCAGTCCAAGCTGGGGAAAAGTTCCCAGCCCATTCACATGTGAGTACTATGTTGGCTGATCCAGCTCCACCCAAAACCAGTCACCCATGAACCATCATCCAGGTTGCAATATAAGGGAGGATTTCCAGCCAGGTTCCTGCACATAATTGATCTGCAAAACAATCGTCATGGACCCCAATATCAGGAGGTGTGGGGGGGGGGGCAAAATTTGGAATTAGATGCTGCAGTTAATAAGGAAGTGGAGGAATGAAATGACATGGGTAACAAAGACAAAAAACCCAACATACCTGTGACATCAAGTCTAAAAATGGTGAAGGCTGAGAACATGCCTGTACAGCAAAGGAAAGGATGAAGGCTGTACTAGCCTGCATAGTCCTGATCCAAGTCCTCAGGTAATGGCAGAATTGCTTGTAGATCAGGAGATCCCTCTGTCCGCATGAAAGAGGCTATCACCAGACAAACTACAGGCGACACTTCCTCTGCCATTAACACCATACCTGCAGCCATTATCATGAATGCCAGTACTGTCAGTAGCCATTATACTAAATTGTGAATTCATAAATACTGACTGACTACCAACAATTGAGAAATAAAATTCACAACCAAATAAAGAAATCCATCTTCATAGTGGATTATAAACAATACTTTGAAATTGCAAAAATCAGTAACTGAATATTTTCAGAAGGAACTAAAGAAGGAAAAAGAAATGTTTGAAATCAAGCACTAGGTCTTAACAGTCATGCCAAATCAAAAAGTGAAGATTAGGTTCAACTGCACAGGAGGAGTTAAATGCAATAGGAGGGTTTGTTACACTCCTACTGGTAGAGGACTGTCCCATGCTAATTTACCTGCTTAAATGCAGCTGAACCATGTGGAATTAGGAGGGATTTTCAAAGCTAGTGGTGAGCAAAATTTAGTGCACTAGAGAATAGCTGTAACTGTGAGAGGAGGTAAGTAATTGTATCGGAATAGAATTTTGATGTAGAAAACTTATAATATTCAACTAGTGTTAGAATTTTGCTTCAATATATTCACAATATAAATATTCATTAACTAAAAATCAAAACATAATGGTTTATTGAAAATATTTTTACAGACCATGAAAAGAGACTATTTTATCAGATACAAAATGCAAGAAATTTAATCAATATTTACTATGTTAAAATTCACCAGGAAAAATATAAAATCTTCTCTATGTGCACTTATAAAAAGTGTTCAGTTACATTTCTCATAAACAGTTGTTTAAGTTTGCTTAAAACAATTATGCAAAATTCTTAAGCATATTTATACTTAAATATGCAGAGTAAAAACTGTAATATCATTTAGGAATAAAAATCTTTACTAACATGTCAAGCAGACAAACAAAGTTATCCAAAGTGAAAACATTAATTATATTACCCATTCCTTTAAGTGTATTGTAGTATTTATTTCATACACTCAATTAAACTGTTTCTGTCACTTTGTTTTCTTGACTTCTAAGGTACATGTTAAAGACAATTTATGTTTTGTAGCACTTTTTTTAAAACTGTTTTGAAAAAAAAAACAATTATATTTTCAGGATTTTTATCTATGTATGATGACTTGTATACATATTTAACAAATTCAATAAGATTTTTAATTTGAAAATGCAAAGTATCTTTTGAGAGGAAAATGTAAACTTTACAATTTGATAATTACTATTATTTTTTATAAACAAATTCATATATCCTATTTTATGTATTTAGACTCAATAAATCATAATTTTTCTCAATTTCTATACATACAGAAACTTGAGGACAAATAAAACTTATTCATATGTATTATGCAATTGCACAAAAACGCAAGTTGAAAATTGTAAATTTAGAGCCAAAACAAAAACATACCAATGTTAACCAAAACTGTGTACATTTTCTGATGGCACGTGACACGGTTACTGTATTGACAACATTTCTATGTTTAAACTTTAAAATAACAAACATTGTCAGAGAATATATCAGACTAACAATAACTAAAGAAATTATTATCATTGAAAATTGTTCTGTAAGTTACTGTTGTACTTCTTTTCTTTTAGATTTCATCTACATGTTATCTAACCACTGTTGTCCACAAAAACAACAAATCTGTATTGTGCTGTTTTAGAAGGTAAGAAAGAATCATCATACATATTTCAAAGAATAACTAACCTCTGCCTCCGAAACACGAAACTTCTTTAGAAGTGCTATAAATTTCTGCTTGATGTTTCTCTGAAAAGAAAAGGGAGTGGAAGTTAAGATCACAAATTCTATACGTATGATCATACAGATTTTAATGCATTTAAAAAAAAAAAATTAACCAAAAACATTAAGACAAAATGGTAGTATTTTAAAAGAAATAGATTTTTTAACTTTCTAGATGTCTGAATAATATGTAAAATTAAACGGGCAATAATTCAATATCAAACAGTGAAATAATTTTGTTTTAAGAAACTTTAATGTCTTTAATAGGATTTAACTAGTTTCAGACATTCATACAAACCAATGCAGCCAACCCTAATTTTTGTACTCACAGTCTAAAGGAAAGGCAGCAAATAAACACCACCCACTGCCAACTCTTGGGCCACTTTTAATCAAATAAAGGGATTTGACAATTATTCTGACAACACATTCACAATCCCAAAGTGTGAAGCAAGACTTTTTACTTTTTGCAACAGTGGGATGCAAGCCATGGATCCTCAGATTCACAGTGTGGTACACTAACCACTAAACCATGCAAGACCAAGAGATTTAACAAAATTGTTTCAGTGTTTTCAATGACCATAAACCTCTACAAGTAATACAAGATTATCTTCCAAAGTATCCACAAGTTGTTTACATAAATAATTTTACCAAAATTATCCAGTACACAAACAGAGTGTCCTAATCAATACTCAATTGAAAATTTATTTTCTTTGTTCTCAGAGAACCCACTGTTCAAATACATCCTCAGCATAAGAAGAATAACCTGACATCATTTTCATGAGTGAAAGATAAGTTATTATATAAGCAGCACTTTATATGCAAAACTAACCTGATTCATTTGCAGTCTAAGTTTATGTATGGGTAAACTTTTATACAGATGTTTTGTTCATCATTGGCTCGTGTTAAGATCTTAAAATAATTTAAATTGACTACATCACACTCATTCAGAACATGCTTCAATACACATGATTTATTTGGCATTCTTAAACTTGCATGTTTTTTTCTTTTACAAATGTCAGAATCGTTCTTGTAGTAAACCTTGCTTACAACAAAGACAGGTAAACTGATGAACTACATTTGATGTTTTCAATGAAGAAATGTGATCTTTATATCTGATGAAATACTGCAGATGACATCCTGGTTTAAAAAGATATCAGTTTTACATGTGGAATCACTACAAATTAGGATGCATAACTGTTTTTCAACATACAAAGAGTATTTAACAATATATGGTAAGATTATGTAGACTAACATTAGAAACTTCAAAGTTGACAGTTTACTAAAGTTTTATTTGTTCAGATAGTCAAATTATTCAACTAATCAAATAAATAGGAAAAAACCATTGTAAAGTAAAATTTATTACCTTTCCTGTGGCATATGAACAATACAAAACAATTAGTAACATTTTTATTTCAGGGCACAAGCACCTTATATACACAAGGTGTCTTGAGACATAGTATGTGAAATTTGTAGCTTTATAATTCACGTAAAAAAGGAAGCTCCTTGACAAGTTGTTGTGAGAAAAAAATACATTCCCATCTTTCAGACGATATATTTATGATTTTAAGAGCCTTAAAAACTGTAAAAATGCAAATAAAGTTAACATTGGCAAACATGTAGCTCATGTTACCATATTAAATGATGTAAAACATGAGCTATTCGCAAGCACACCTCATGGAGAATACTATTATTATTTTTCATTATCTTACCTAAGCTACCCTTTTCTAACCTAGTAATTTTAATTTTTACATTTTAATTACTTTTACAACAATAAAGTAAAAAATATAAATGAAAAACAAGAATTATAGCACTTAACTTTGACCTCTTTTTTTTTTTTGCTGTCAGTTACCAAGAAATTTAAGACTACTTTAATTTAATTATATAATGCACCTAAGAACATAAAATAAAAACATGCATAAAACAAACAATGTCCTATAACTCCTATAATTTAACTAACTTTCTAACTATGGCATAAGAGCCTTAAACTACTTCCCTAAGCTTCTCAATCTGAACAGCACGAGAGAAACTTTAAAACAATAGACAATACTTTGTACTGAAAACAACATAATATAATATGGTATTTGATATATTAAAACTGTCTTTCTATTGGTTATAAACAATATAAATCATCAGAGAGAATTATTGTCAAGTTGTGAAAGAGAGGATGTGAGAGGTGGGTGTGGCAAGTGTGTTTGACTTTCTAGTTTATGTCTTCATAAACAAAGACGATTGAAAGCTATAAGAATTAAACTTTTCCTTAGTAATACCTGTATCAAAATGAGCAATTTCAGTTAAACTTCATACTTCAGAGATGTGTAGTAAATTAGTGAACAGGCAGGATCTGGAGAACAAATGTTACAATTCTCATACAAGGAGAGATTTATGACTTATATAATATTAAAATTTGACTTTTTAATTATGTTTTGATGTCAAGCCTATACAAGTAGTTTAAATTCTGAATGTAGCTCTATAAAAGGTTGTGTTGTGTCATTCACACTTTAACCTACCCATAAGCAAGGGAATTAATGTGTGTTGCATTTTGTGGTATATTAGAATTTAGTTTCTAAAATATTTTAAAACTCATCCTTAACATTTTTCTAGCTTACCTATAACATTATATTGGAATTTTGAAATTCTTGGACTATGTATCTTGTAATAATTAATCCTTAAGTTAAAACTGTTAACATAATTTCTTGATGAGTTTTATAGCAGTAGTGTCAGTATTGAGAGCTAAAAAATCTCAATTTAAATTGTTCTTTAGTTGAATTTACTTACTTTATCTTAACTTTGCTCAACTGTATTCATCTATTATAATCAAATTAATATGAGATATTTTGTTAACTTTCTCAAGAACTGATTAAGCATTTCACATAATAAAAAAACATGCCATAATGTTTTCACATGCAATATAAGCAACAAACATGCTCTACTGTTAAAATCAATCTCATACATAAACATACTCAATTCAAGTTAATTTCAAAATTCAAAACACAATTCACTCTTAATGGTGACTTAGACATTACCTAGGTGATAAAAATGTTTAGGTATCAGGCAGGTGGTAGCACTGTCTGTGTAGGGATTGTCCAGATTGTTCATCGAAATGGTATTTTAAATATCATCTCCATAGGTTATCAGAACTTTAAAATACTGTACAGTGTTTCATTTTATAACAATATTATGTATTGATTGGGACACAAGCTCTGGCAAGGTCTTATAAAATCATAGCGAATTTCTTGTTCTTCTTTGTTACAAGATAACTCAAAAAAACAAAAACAACGGCATCAACCAATTTCACTGGGGTGACATAGTTTCAAATAGAGTATCTGTTTTTATAAGTACTATTAATAACTTGTAGTATTTTTAAAAAATCATAATTCTAGTGAAAACGAGATTATCATTACCCCTTGAAATTAGCTTTCTTACATATATTTGGTATTCTTTTAAAAAAGCTTAAGTACAGGATGAAACAGGAATAACCAGCCAATAATAGATAAACAATAAATATACAGTTGGATCTTCATTGCATTTAGAATTTAGTTATAAATACAACCTTCCTATGTATGCTGATACACTGTATTAAAAAACAAGCAAACAAATAAAGAAAAAACTTTTCGAAAAAGGAAGTAAATGTCGGGATGGCTAATATCATTCTTTCAAAAAGAATGCAAACAAGATAATAGGGATGGCATTTGTATCATTTCTACATAATTATTTATGTTAATTCTTGCCTGTACTATTATGTAGGGATGATCTAAATGCCATCCCTACTAACCTGTTTGC
>NW_013667474.1:168572-182450 GCF_000517525.1 Limulus polyphemus
TCTACATAATTATTTATGTTAATTCTTGCCTGTACTATTATGTAGGGATGATCTAAATGCCATCCCTACTAACCTGTTTGCATTGTTTTCGAAGGATTAATATTAGCCATCCCTACATTTACTTCCTTTTCTGAAAAGTTTTTTCTTTACTTGTATCCATACAAATAAATAGATATAAAACCTGGTTTGGGTCTGGCCTTTCCTCTCCGTTTGCAGTGAGAAGTTTGTGATCTAACACTTTTTGAAAATGAGACTGTCTTTGTTCTATTCTTCGACTGGGATGAAAATGTCTTTGGGGAACTTCTAAAGCAGCTTCACTGTCACTGCCTTCTTCATTAGAGGATGAATCTTCATCATCATCAGAAAAATTATCACCCTCTCCTAATTGCTCTGTACAAAGACATATAATCATTGAGGTCTCTTATTTTTCTGGAAATGTGTAACACACAAGTTTGATACAGATTATTTACTTTACTACATACCAACTAGTAATAGAGGAAATATTTCCTGAATCTATTTTCTGCATCAACTGCATTAAACATTTATGCACATTGTTAAACTTGGACTTGATTTAACCCTTTCTTAGGATTTGATTTTATACATAACAGAGTATATTTATAGGAATTAGATTACAGTAAATAAAACTGTCCTGATCTTTTCAAAAAACAAAATTACCTAATGCTAAAGTATATACAAGTCTATCTGCCTGTTGTCACTGCTCAATTTATAAATAAATCCACCAGCTTTTAAATAAACCTAACCATGTAGCCTTTGCTGAACATACATGAATATTTTGTAACTTTACAGAAGTAAAGTTTATGCAATTTTTCTAGCTTTCAAAAGTTAGGATTAAAAGTTTGAATTTCAAATAGCTAAAAGTAAATTGTTATAGTTGTTGTGATACTAAGTTTCAAAACATCCAAGATAAAAAAAAAAGGTTTTAACGTGCGTATTTAGATAATGTCTGACAAAATCACTATTGAAGTGGAGGAACTATTACACAAATAATATGCTGAACTGACAATGTCTAATCAATTTCAGCACTTAATGGGCTAAAAGTAATAAGCAATCTGATTTTACTACTGAGTGAAAATACTAAAGTTCATTACTTCTCTTATATCTTACATTCACTGCATCATTAATTATCTAAACATTAGGTAATAATGTGTTTTTGTACATACACTAAATATACAAGATCAAAATAGCCTATTCTGTGTAAAAGGGTTAACCACTTTGACTGTAGCACGTTAACCATAAGAAAAATAGATTATCAAGCAACCTTAAGCTGATTAAAGAATATTGTTTACAACTTTTATAACAAACTTTATATACCATGAAGATGATATGGCACATGAAGAGAAGTTCTTTAACAGTAACTGAGATCTTTAAGTTACTTTTATTGTTCAGCCACAGTTTGGAATTTATATTACAAATATGATATAAAACAGTTAATAGCAGACTTGTTCATTTTTGGCATGTCACTGATAGTAAGCCAAACTTGGAAATTAATATTTTTAATGTTTATTTTAACAGAGGATATATTTTCAAACAGGTTTATAGCACAATTTCATGCTTTCAACAAACAGTCTCATCTAATACACTCACGTTACTACTAGCTATCCAGTTGCTTAAACATTTTATTTTTAAAAAGATTAGTGAATTGAAAAACAAAAACACCATGATAAAAAAAATTTAGATATAATATAACTCAATGCAATAAAATTACAATACTAGGCAAACTCTGTAAACATTTACTTATTTAAAATCTCTTAAATCCAATAATTTAGGCATCTCTAAAATTACAATCAAAATCAGAACTACAGCATTTCTTTTATCACTGAGAGCAAACCTTTTTTTGAAAAGGCAGGAATAAATATGTAAAATATTTTTTTCCAGTGAAGAGTTGTGACTAAGTGAATTTCTTTATTGCCACATACTGGCAGCAAATCCCATAGCCACTTAGTATATTTGTACACATTCTCATACAATAATCTTGTAAATTCATGAATGGTTAATGTTATGGTGTTATACTTGCCTTGCACTGTACCATTCATATAATTTTTTAAATGGTCTCCCCACTTTATTTTTAAGCAAATTGTTCAACAAATTCTACACAAAGCACAGAAAATCAAAACAAACATGCATTTCCATATAAGCTGAAAAAATTAATGTTTGAGCAATTTTTCAATAATATCTATTCAGGGACAAAGTTAGCTTAAGTTATAATCAGTCTCAATAGACAAGGTTTATGTTAAAAAAC
Source organism: Limulus polyphemus (assembly GCF_000517525.1). Classification (NCBI taxonomy): domain Eukaryota; kingdom Metazoa; phylum Arthropoda; class Merostomata; order Xiphosura; family Limulidae; genus Limulus; species Limulus polyphemus. The sequence goes on from NW_013667474.1 coordinate 170,833, forward strand.
AAATAAAATACCTGTATGTAAGAGTGATTTTTGCCGTTCTGCTTCTTCATGGTCGACAGGTTGGCTGCTCACAGCTAGCATGGTGACTTTAGCTGTAACTTCACTCTTTTCTTTAACATCAGAATAAAGTTCCAATTCCTTGTCTGTTGGCCGTTGTAAGACCTGCATTAACATAAACATCAAGAAAAAACATGTAGCTCAAAGAGAAATTCACTTTTACTATAACTATTAACTACTTCTTTTAACTATACCAAGCATCAAATATTTAGTTTTTCTCCATTTCTTCATTCCTCAACTATTTTTAATTATTATAAAACAGAGTATATCTTGCTCACATGGTAATTTGATGTGTTTTCTCTCATATTCTGTTATTCAACTTTATATATGGTCAAACAAACCACCAATGTAAAGAGAAAGGGAAATAAAAGATAGAAACATAAGCATCTCTGTGAATTACATTATAATGCTAAACGTCAGTTCAAAGAAAAGTACATTAACATCACCATAACTCTTAGTTAAAATTACCAAACTGAAGGAGGCACAACCACTGGAAACAGAGAAGCAAGTGATACATTTCCTTTTTGTAGGCTGCTCAATCACACAACTTTGAAGTACACAAAAAAAAAGCAATTCCAGGTACTATGCTTCTACTGCACCGGGTAGAGATTCAGAAACTTAAACTAAAGGTAGTCTAAGAAATGTAAATAGACTTACACTAGTGAAATAAGCAAAAAAATAATCTGATTGATGAAAACCATATGTACAGGTAGACTTGTTGATGCTGACAGGGGTGAGATGCGAGAGACATCATCCTGAGGAACTCTGAAAGTAGCAGCTACATACACTATGAGATGGTATATCTGATATGAGAAAAAACACAGAATTCTTAATGGCAACCTTCTCTTACCATAAACATATGAAATAAGAAGTGGAAGCCATTTTGTATAAGAAAAAGCAGATAACATCAAGGTCACAGATCTCTGGCATTGCAGAAACATTAGTCTGTAAGACATATAAATTTGTTTGTTGTAAGTAATATAGCTTCTTATTATTCTACTCACCAACTGATATGAAAGCTGCAACTTTCCCAAACAAGACCCTCATACACATATTAATTGGTTAGGAGTTAGATACTGATTCTGATTGAAGATGTGATTTGGATTGCCTCTCTGTCCAATTCACTTACAAACTACACTGAGTTTCCAACTGTGCATTTAACCACACACTTCTTGGGAAGGAGTCTAGTCATTCACTCAATGTATCTAGACTACCAAAGCAAAAGAAAAAAAAGATTCTAGTAAAAACATTTGGTGAAGCTGCTATACCAAAAGTCAGAGATTGAAACTGAAAAAGCAATTCCTGATAACAAAACAAATGGACAAAAATGAATGTAAAAGTAAGTATCTGCAACATAAATTCTGGGCACCCAAAGACATCTCAGTAGATAATCCAACTGTTGAATATGCTTCACCTCGAAATTGGGAACCACTGGAAAACAAACAAGAAATCTAGAAAGGCAGGTCTCCTTTTCATTTGGGAAACAAAAATAAAAGACAAAAAGACAGTATTTGAGTTCAAAACATTTCCAATACTCTCTTTGGCCTAAAGTGAAAGAAAAGATTGATGTAAAGGACTGACTTCGGAATTGGTTTCTGGTAGAACTGTAATAGAAGTTGGCAACAACAACAAACAAAAAAAGAAAGAGGGTGAGAAGTCACACATTATTACCAAAGTCTTTTCAAAGATTGCTAAACCCAAACAGTCCAAAACAGCAGTATTCCAGAGATTCACAAGTCTTTCCAATCTGCCTCCACACAACATCATGAATCAAATAACCAATGAAACTATTTCAAATTCAACTGTTTTACTGAAAAGTTATACAACAGTAGAGTTGCTTAGAAGAGTCTGAATGTGGCCTTGATTTAATCTGAGAGAATTATCATAAAATTAAAAAGGATCTAAGAGCAGGACCATGTCGACAATGTATTTTAAAAAATCTTGAGCATTTAAATATAAAAAAGAGGGATAGCATATGATAGAATGCCAACATAAAGAAATGTATTTGGGTCCCATTAAGTCAAGAGCATATGCAAAACGTATGTAAAGAATGAAGTGAAGGCAAAAAAACTTGCTTCAGTATAACTTAACTTGACAGAAAAAAAAGTATACAATACCAACAAAAAGAAATGCCATAAACTGAGACATGGTATTATAAAAGTAATAGCTATCTATCTCCTTGTATAAACAGTGAGAAGACAGTTAAGCATAAATAATCTCAGACATTTTAAAGGAGAATTTGGTGGAAGCTCCCTAATACTGATTCAAGGCCAACAAATTTTGATGAGAAAAATGGAAATCAGGAATTTCTGCTACTCAAAGAAAAGTTGACGAAAAATGAATCTTTCAAGAATGGAATGAAAAATTTCTTCAACACTCCAACCACTCTTGAAAAAAAACAACAAACAAAAAAAAAAAAACTAGGCATCAGATCTCAAGTAATGATGTAAATAAATGGAGATGCAAGTTGCAGAACCTTGATCCAAATCCATGGATAAATCACAATCATGCAAAGGTTTAAATGCTAACTCCTGACAAATTCTATAGTCCTAGGATGAAATTGAGGAGATATTTGCGCTTAGTATATCCACACTAGTGTCATTTCAGTATAGTTTCAAAGCACCAGACGTCTTCAGATGAGCTGTCTTTAATAACAAATAATGAAAACAAAAACAAGATCCAGCAGCAGTTGTTAAAATTACTTTATAAACATGGGCAGAAGAAAGAGCACCTTTAACATATTTTGAACATCTTAAATTGAAAAAGTCATAACTACAAGGTCAATGAAACAAAATTCAGGATTTAACAAACTGGAAATAGGAAGAAAAATAAATAAAGATCAGTAGGATACAATGCAATTCAGTGTACTCGGAAACGTGTGAAGAGAAAATGTGACTATACAGAACTGGATAAAAACACTGGGCAGAAGTCATTAAAAATGTTGCTGATGGAGATTATCTTAGACTATCAAAATACAGCATGAATCATGGAAAACACAAACTATCATATGAAGATTATTAAAATTGTAAATTTTAGATACTAAAGGAATGAGAATGAAGTGAAGTAAACTAGGTTTAATTTCTTTGCATAATTCAAAACTAGTTAAAAGGTATCAATTTAAGTTTATGTATAAAACTAACTTAATTGAAAAACTTAGAGTACAAACCCTAAATGTGAAAAAAAAAATCTGAATGAATTATTCATGTGTAAGAAAAAATAATGCTGATATTTACAGCAAACAAATTTGTGTTTTTTGCATGAAGACTAAATATATTAAGTGTAAGAAAATATCAGACTTAAACTACTCAGTTTAAGTTAAATAATTTATCATCTCGGAAGAAACACAATGTTCTTAAATTTGCATAAAAAATCTCTTATTATTCTAGCTGAAATAACTGACCTCAGCCATATCAATGATTCCTCCAGCTAATGTCTTGAAACCAAGAATAGCACGGTTTTTGTAACGTTTCCTTCTTTGAAGCATTATCTGTAGCTGATTCCCAGTCCTTTTTAAAAAATGGGGGTACTAATAAAAAAACAACAAAAATTAATATTAAACCAGAATATTTTCTTTTTAAATTACCTTAATGTTGACTACAGTACACTTTTATGGTACACTGTTTCTTCTTTAAGTACTGTAACAGAAAAAAAATGTTTAATAATTATTAAAAAAGAAAAACCAATACTTCTATACTGTAGGGTCTTTTATATTCTGAAACTGTTACTGGCTACCATAAATATACATTCCTAATATTTAAAGACTTTTTGCCCTAATAAATATTGGATAGTTAGTAACTACCATTTACAAATTCATAGTTCTGTTACCACCGAAGCTTCATATTTTCTATTAATCAAAATTATTTATAAAGTGAGAGGACCATCTTCTAAAATCACTGTTTATCAGGTTTCATTATGTAAGAAAATGAATGTCTCTAAATTTATACACTTCAGTGACACATTTTTTTCATTCTACAAAAATATGATACACGAAGCTTAGTATTACAGATTCACTTTTAGAGTGAATTACTTAATAACATTTAAATTTTGGAAACTGCTAAGAAAATTTAGGTTCCTTATGGAATTCTACATAGTATGATATTCATTTTGCATGTGGATGTTTAACCTGCAATTTTCCCATTTTAGTGCTAATCCTAATTTTGCTAGTTGTTTTGAGATAGTTTTCTTTAATATCTGTTATCTACAGTACTGTGTACTTTATAAATAAATCTTCCAGTTCTTCACATTTAAAATTTCATTTAAACAAATGACTATAACTTAACAAAACAAAACTTTCCAGATGAAATAACCCCAATTTACTAACAATAACAAACTTTAAACAACATGTTTACATTTAATGAATAATAATTACATTACTTCTAACTGAGGAAACTTTTGTGGAACAGGATTAAAAAAATAAAATTCATGAGGGAAATTTGTGTACTTTGGTATACTTACAAGACATAAATTTTCTTTATTTCTGCACTTACTAGCTTTTTAATTCATTTGTTACCATTACTAGGTAAATAGTAATTCAATTTATGCAGTTATTTCATAATTCACCAATTCTTTTGTTCATTCACTAAATTATCATTTCTCGTTAAGTCATTTAATACAAACAATGTCTAATGTACAAATGGTATGTCCCTGTTTATAATTTTTTTTGTAACATCCACTAGTCTGTGACTATGTTAGTGCTCTAATGAAAATATCTTAAACCTATAATGACAAAGTTGTTCAATTTTACCAACCTTGGAACTACACATGCTATAACTCTTAATTTACTAAGTGTATCTTCACAAAATTTAGTTAGCATTTAGTAAACATTAAAAGTTTGTTGGACTCGCACACAAAAGAAAAATCAATGTTTTCAATAAAATATTTCTACTAAAGATTTGTCTGTAAATCTTCAAAACCTTTTACAAAGTCTGAGTGAAATGTGATTTTTAACTTGGAGAACCTTCTAAATGAATATAAAGTGTTTTATTTTTCATCAACTTTATATTTTATCTTATTTTCTCTACCCTAATAGTAACAATAGAGAAATCAATGTACAGTAAAATGAAGAGTTGAAAATTACGAAATAAAATTAATAATACCAAAATTGATCAGAAAATTCCAAATTACTTATACTAACAGTTTTAATCGTTAACCTTTTCATGTCTGTATTCTTTTAGTTTTATGGTTTTATTGCTGTACTTTGCCCATTGGAGCAGTAACCTTCCCATCAAAGGCAGTAAATTACATGGAAACCCATTAGATGATTCCCTTGGAAATAACATAAACAGCATGTGATCTAAATATGTTTCACACCACACTCAAGCTAATGAAATTATGAACTTTTTATTTTACTGAGGTTCTGTTGGGCTTACCTGAGAAGTTTATAATTTTTACATTTTGGTTACTTTTATTAAAATAAACAATAAAGAAGTATTTACATTAAAAAAGGATTTTAGTGTTCAGTGTGTACTGAAACCATTTTAACTCCAGTAAACATTTCAAACATTTTTCTCTATACCTCAGTGAGTCTCACAAATATGAGTGTCCAGATAAAAATTAATGTAGCTTTTTAACATGCATCTTAGAACAAAAAGAATAAAACAGTCAACGGAATAGAATGTCCCAAAACTACTATAATTTATTTGGCTTTCTAAGTAATCTATAAACATATTTGAAAAATTCCATTACTGTTTCAATTACTAAATCTGATCAACATAAACCAAGCAATCCTCCTTGACTAATAGCTTACAATAGCAGAACTAAATGTAAAATTGAGAGATATACACAGAATGTACTATTTCCATTGGTTATAAAATGCAACAGCCATGTAAGGTTGTTTAGCATAAAATTTCAGAAGTCAGAGAGAGAGAAGGGGAGGCTTCTGTAATAGGTTTCATAAATTTATAAATATCACATCAACTCAAGAAGGTAAGAAGTTCTAATTTTAGATTATTACTTGTAATTTATGTTTCTAATTGGTTGGAAGCTGTAGTACCCAATTTTAAAACTTAAAAGTTTCTGAAATGGAAAAATCAGAGTTCAGGTGTATTATACACTGAAAAATAAAGAGACAAGATTTGTCAAATATTTCTTTTTGAAATTAAGAAGTTAAAAATAAGGTGATATAAAAAGTTTGATTAAAACTGTTTTTATTGATAAGAAAGTTATTTAATTAAGTTTTGAATGAAACACCTTGACCTGCTCATGCAGAAAGAGAAATATTATAGCAAAGTGCATTATGTTCACATTTTAATATGCTGTGTAGATCTACACAACAAACAAATGGTGTATTTATGTGTTTTTCAAATAATAACCTGTTCCTTTTTTTTTTCTAATTTCATTACACCTTATTGATTATAATGTTTAATTTATTTTTAATTTTCTGCAGATTATTTTGTATTGTCTTAATGTGTTGATTAAAAACTAAATACTTGAAAATAGCCAATCATCATCAGATATCAGGGATACAGATATTCATAAGTTACACAGTTGATGATCCAAAACAATCTAATCATTATACAACTTTGGCTTACTAGCAAATAAACTTATAACATTGAAATATTTCTAGTAAGTTTGTTATATACGATTATCTTTCTTAATGTGCATGTTATTTTAACAAGGCCCCAGGAGCCAAGGCTTGTCTTTACACAACAATTTGTTGAATATTAAAAGTAAGTTCAATCGGGAAACTCCCAAAGAGGGTGGTTTCATTGGTTAATTGATAAATTTGAAAGTGAAATATAGCATCTTCAAGTCTCCATACTAGCTAGTACTAAGGTCTACCTGCTAGGAGTAAATTCAGTAAAGCCACATTCCAGTATCATTAAATAAGCAACTGCCAACCTTTTATGTTTCTGCTATCATCTTTTTATGCTTAGCTTTCAATTGAGATATGAACAATTTCACCTGCGATTCGGTAGCGAAGGTCAAAGGATCACGATAGTCAGCAGTAGGATGAGCAGACAGGAAACACTTTGAAAGCAGCTATAGGCATAATATTTACTCGGCTTGCTGCACACTATCTACCATGGTGGTTCTAAATGGTTCCCGAATACCTCTGCATGTCATTTGGAGACTTCCATACTTCTTGTGCTTGATCGTTAAGCTCATGATGCGTTGACAGATTTCAGTCACCCTACCACGTCAAATTACTTTTTGCAGCCCCCAATGCTAAAAGAGTGCAGAAAATGCCTTCTTTTTGGCCAATGAACATGCCAAAAAATTTAATTTCAAATTAAGAAAAACCAGATAGGAAGTTTTAGTTTTTTAAAACAAAAATGTTCCCCACTGGTTCATGAGGGGCCTATTAAAATATCTTACCTCTCAATCAATACAGTTAGCTTACATTTGATGGTTGTTGTTCGCATATGTCCCTTTCTGTAGCACTGCTATGGAAGTTTGTGATTTTGTACGACTATGAATAAAAGATGTTCCCTTTCAAAGTTCTCAAAGTTTACATATTTGAAGTTTCAGGTAAGTGATGAAGTTAAGCCATGTTTTTTTTTTGGTGGTAATCAAAAATAAACCTGACACTGGGAGGGGTTGTTTGCATATAAATATTGCAGTGGAAGAGTTAATAACCTATCTACCATTTATTCACGTGTATGCCCTCTTTTAATTTCTCTCTGCCACTTACCCTACCCCCCCCCCTCCCAACCATACATATATTCACTCATTACCCCGTTAATATCTTTTACTTTAGTCACGTGTCAGTCTTTCTAGCTTTCCAATTAATTTGAATTTATCTTTTATTTATTTCTTTAATCCCTATAGCGATGTGAGCACTTGTCAGGAGTTTATTGCACACCTGCACATCAAGTTTCAATTATTCTAACAACATTCAAACAATTTTTTAACCAAAAATATTTTATAATTGATATTTTGACATTTTTCAAAGAAAAATTGAGTGTCTTCACAGAGATAAGTGAAAAAAAAAGTCCTAGCCTAAATGTCTGCACAGCCCTAAGGAATCTTGCCTGTAAACAATCTGCTTAGTTTTTTGGGGGGTGAATTTTTCTATATAATCCAATGTATACATTTATATTTTCTAAGAAACTATCAGCCCCTTGTTTCTCATGTTATTTTCCTTCTTTTTCCCAGAATATATCAGTACAGCTTCTTGTTTCCACCCTTTTATGAACTTCAGCACATTCACTGAACTATTAATAAAGATCTTTGAAAATATCCACAGGCAAAGTTTAAATATCTTTATATGTAACACATTATAAATCATTTGCATCAATGTAGTGAATAGGTGTGGTGTGAGAAATAATTTTTGGTTTTAGTGGGAAAGTGATAAGATATAGTTCCTGCAGAAAACAAAAGAATTTAGTGGGAAGTTTATGGGCTTTAGGAGTAAACCACAATCTGGAATTTTTTTTTTTCATTTCTTCAGATGTTCTTTCCTTCCTCAAAATGTTTGTTAAATTCTATTTGTTCGACAGCTAGTGAAATTTTCTTTTATGAAAAGACAACAGATAAGACAAGTTAGGTTTAGAAAGTACAATAGATAATAGCAAAATATTATAACTGAAATTCTTACCTACTGAATAATATTATTTATCATATTTGCACAATGTAGGTCAATAAAATAACATTTATTGAAACGAATCTATAATATTGTTACCAAAAATAAATTTATCAAAGCTTGATGTGGCACAACTGCAACAGGTCACCAATAAATCTTTCAGTTTTGCTATTCATAAAAATTAATAGCTAGACATGGTGACTACTGCAATCTGAAGAATCAAGTGTTAAAAGAAATATGTTAATGAATATCAATCAAATTGAAACTGGTTTTGTGTATAAAATGAGACAGAATTTTTTGTTGTTTTTTACTTCCTCAAGTATTGCCTGGAAAGGACAGATAGCCTGGACACCTTTTGCTATCACCAACTTGATGAGGATCTCAGGAGAAAGGAATTCTCTGTAAGGTAACACTAGCAAATCAGTGGATTCCATTGTCTCCATAATATAGAGTGGAGAATAACAACTAGAAGGACATGAAACTAGAAGTAGGTTAAACCATAATATGTTGTAAGTAATGTGATGATAATGTGTTATCACTTGCAAGATCTCATACAACAGACAGTGATGGCTAGAGGTACTAAAACCCATGCAATAATAAATTTGATGGAAAGTGGCATGAAAATAAGAAATGTCATAACCCATAGAAGAATAAACTAGCCAAATAAGGAGTATAGCCCAACCAGTCAAAGTGGAAGGGGATAAGATGTTATCATCTGCCCTGAAAAGGGACAGTAAGAGTAAAATAACAATGAATAGCTCATACAGGACAAAGACGAAACCTGTGTCAGAATAATTATACACAGAAGAAATGGAAAAAGGTTGAATGGAGAAAAAAATTAAATCATCCTCCCTTGCAGCCCAAGTGCAGGTAAGAAAGAAGCATTCAAAGAAAAAATTAATTAACCTGGCTCTCATAAGCAAGAAAAAGAAAATTTACCTAAAGATATAAAAAAAGAGGTTAAAACCTCTCCAGACACAAAGCTTCCACTACCAAAGCTCTAGAATCTGAGACTGAAGACCAAAAGAGTGGAAACTAGATTCTGAGGAAAGTCAGAAAAGCAGCAATGATAGGACTTCCATAGAGAGAGCAAATCCACTGAAAACACAAGATAACTGAGAGAACATTCTGTTGGAAAAATCAAGTCTAGGTGAAATAATCTATCTGCTACCAGAGCCTAAGCTTCTGAGACACGGTAGACCAACAACCAAACATGGTGATCATAAATGCAAAAAACAGTCTACAACTAGGAAAACAGAAGTTTGGAGACCACCTGCCTCCTTGTTGATAAATGAAAAATGACAGAGAAGGTATTTAAATGGATCATAAGAAGATCAGACAGAATTTGATAGCAAACTTATTGAGAAGTCAACATCTTTACGGCATAAAATTAAATACACGAAACTGAAGATTGTAGTTGCATTCAGTGCTGACACCAGTAGGATCATCAGCTAAGTGCCACCCGTCAATGGAAGTTTTGGCCCTTTAAAACTAAGTACTTCCTCAGGGTGGTGGGCCAGCAGCATACTCATGCTACCTCCCACCAATGGGCTTGCATTGCTTTCCAGGTGGACATGCTTTTTTCACTTTATCTCTAGTCTACCTACTCTCCTGAACATAGTTTGACTATATCCATGATGAGCTTGATTCAAATGACTTCTACACAGTCCTCTCACTGCACTACTCCTCAATCTAAAGTGTTGCAGTCACTCATGAAATTGCAACAAAACCTCGGCAGCCAACTTCAAATGGATAGCATGTTCCTTTCCATCCTCTATCCTCACAAATAGATCTCAGTTAAACATATTTGGTGAACTTCTGTTCATGAGCTTCTTGGATGTTATCCTCTCATGACATAGTCAGCTCATCGAAGATCACTTGCTGCCGATTAGCTGATCATGAACTCAGAATATGCTGCAATGTTCTCTTCCTACCACAAGCATGACATAATCTGACTTATCATACCAAACACTTGAGTTGGATGATGTGGGGAGCTAATCATATGTATAACGACAGAGGAATGAAATTCTAAGTGGCTCCATCCTCCATAGCAGTGTACCATGACCTTAATAGCAGTGTTCCATGACCTTTTTAGAGTTACATTCAAAATTTAAACTACTTTATTATCAATATATACCAATAACTTTGGCATCAAAACATAGTTAATAAATCAAATTTTAATATTACGTAAGTTTAAAGCTCTTAATTTTATAGGAAAATATTTTGAGAATTTGAAGATAGCTTTTATATGCGGAAACATCTGTTAGCCGAGTTCTTGCACAGATCTTAAAATATAACGTTCATAAACGGAAACATCGGCACATGTAGATCTTGAAAGTAGAGTTGTTCAAAACTTGAAAATAGCGTTGATAACTGGACCAGTTGTTGATTGAGATGTTGTAAAGGAAATATCTGCTTCAGAAACTAATCATAGCAGAACCGTCTGGAAAATGACCTATAGGAAATAGTACAGCTTATAAACTGAGTCAGATCAATGCAGGCCAGTAAGGCAATCACTGATTGGCAAGTCCTCAAGTCAATAAGGAAATGTCACAGACCTACTGAAGGATGTGTAGATTGTATAGGAATTCTTTTTGGTGGCAAAGGACAGGTTTATGTGTTTTAATAAAGGTGGCTTCAAAATACAGAGATGAAAGGTTGACAGACCATTTGCAATAATTCTAAACCTGCTATCCGTGTAGTTGTCAGCACAAGTCGGGTTCACTAATAAATGCTGGCCAATTACTGATTCACATTTTGGTGGTAGAACTTTTGTTTTACAGGAGCGACATGGTAAATTCTTTTCTTTCACATTCTTATTTCTTATGGATGTGGGTACATGTTGTTTAATTCCATCCTGCAGTCTTTGTGAAGTGCGACCTACGTGTGAAAGTAAAGAATTTACCATGTCGCTCCTGTAAAACAAAAGTTCTACCACCAAAATGTGAATCAGCAATTGGCCAGCAATTATTAGTGAACCCGACTTGTGCTGACAACTACACGGATAGCAGGTTTACAATTATTGCAAATGGTCTGT
>NW_013667474.1:182784-211840 GCF_000517525.1 Limulus polyphemus
AAATGTAGTTTAGATTTTGAACAGATAACTAGAGCCCAATGGACTAGAGTAGCAATAAGGTTCGTTTTGTGACTTTTTTGACTGAAGGAATCCCATCGTGTCCTGTCCTGTAAAGGTAGGTTTTCTGTATATACCAGTGAGAAAATGAAAGTCATCTTTTTCAACTAAGATGTCTAGAAATGGTGACGAGTTATGTCGTTACTTACTGTTCCTAGATATCTTAGTTGAAAAAGATGACTTTCGTTGAAAAAGAGAAAATAACATAAAATATAAAGATTTACTGAAAGAAAAAATATTTGATATTTATGTAGAAGGTTTTGAAGGCTACACAAATGAAATTTGAAAGTTTTTTAGATGAAGAAAAGTATTTTTAATCTTAATACAAAAATCATTTTGCACTCGGAGCAGTCAACACTCTTGATTCCATATGAGTAGTAAAAGCACTTCATTAAAAAATTTGATTTTTTGTGCACAAAAGACTTAATATTAACTGAAAGCTTGCCAAATTTCATGAAGATATATAAAACATATTGAAAGTTACAGTATGAAAACGATGATGGTTACTTTGTGGTTATGAGGTCAGTCACATCACCCGAATCCGTATGGAAGAGGTAAATGAAGAGACTGAGTAAGAAGTTTGTAAAGTACATGACTAGCAGATAATTTATATATACATTAAATACTTTTATATATACAGCTAAGTTACTTTTATCTATAGTTTTTACAATAAATTGTGTTGTTACTTTTCCCTTCCAGTATCAAAAATAATCCACATAGACAAAAATATATCATGTTTCTATCATCTAAATACACATTAACAAAACCAAACAAACCTGTAATGAAAATGTTAGATCCAATTCTGTGTCCAGTAGTCCTGTACTGGGAATCATTATTTCATTTGTCCGTAGAGTACGCTTTGAGCTCTAAAAGTTAAAATATATGATAACAGTCACTACCAAAACTGGATACAGTTGATGTCTCACAAAAGAAGCTTAAAATATCACACATAAATGAAAAAATACACATTTACACACATTTTCACAGTCTAATGTTATTCCTGTTAAATACATGCAAAAACTGAATATTCCAAATATTCACAATTTAAATCTTTAAAAAAAATAGCATCAATAAAGTGGAAATTCCAAACTTAATCTCCTGTTTACAATAACCAATATGATACAGTAAATCATTAAGTAAAAATTTATTATGCCAGCTTTAAGCACATCAGAGAAATTAAACATTTTTTTTAGATAAATGTACTCACAATAAGCCACCTGAACTCGGTACAACTTAATATAGAATAGTTTTTGTTTGTTGTTGTTTTTATTTGTAACAACTCTTACGAAATTATGTGATAACTAACAACTGCATACACATTAAGAACCTAAAAACTGAAACAAAAATTGTATAAATTTTACAATTTTGGGATTAAAATTAGTTGCTAAGAGCCTTTCCTTGCCAAGTTTCTCTCATTCTGTAAACAACTATGCGATTCAAAGTTCTGCACGTCCTTTATGAAATGAAGAGCATACATCAACTTATCCATAATTCTTCACTCTTGAAACTTTCATGCAAATTACTGTGCATGCATCAGGGGATCTTACATAAACTTTGCTTTCTTGCTATAGTTCATATTTCTAAATTGCAATTGTGATGGAAAAACCATTTATCTGGTTGTGAGAAGATGGGAGGTAATGTACTTCAAAGATAAGTTAGTACCTGCTTGAGATTCATTTTAATTCTAAAAATGTGAAATTCAAATCAGGCCAACTTAACACTGAAATAGTAACAGCTAGTAGAACCACACTGAAAAGAAGTAGGGCCCAGGGAGATTTGACAAAAATATAGGTTATAAGGCAGGAAGAAAATAGCCTAGACTACACCAAAAATGTGGCTAAACAGAGTTGGAGAAGAATCCAGAACTAGAGATATTGAAAGAACTGAATTCAAGAAAGAATGAGTGGTGTGGATCAGCTTTCTATAAAGACTGGACCTATGGACAAACAGAAAGAAAACATTTTCTTTTTACCATGGACACCCTTTAGTCCATAGACAGAAAAAAAGGGATCAGTTAAGATCTGGTTGATCACTGTGAAGCTGCAATGGAAGCACAGGTGGTGGTATAAACAGGTAGGAGGAATACTATGTCCTACTCTCAAAGTGAAAGGTTCTCAGGGGGAGCAGCCTAGTCTATCCCTAATGCCTCACCATGACATGCACACAGAGGTGGGAAAGGTTTTTGTTGAGACATTATTAACCATAAGATACCATCCTCTATTCACTACAAGTGGGCATCACCCTCTCATAGAGCATTAGCACTGTAGGTGGAATTGTATCAAGGACAAATGCAAAGGTTTAAAATACATGCAAGAGCCCTGAGTGAATGAATCCATAGAAATACAGAATCTCCTAAGAGGCCATAAATTATGCATATATAATAAGGACAAATGTATAGATAAGAGCCTAAAAAAAAAGTCTCAAGTGTAAAGTGTTGGCCATAACAGAAACATATGGATCACTATACACAACATAGGTATGGGCACAAATAGTAAACAAGCTTTTAACTGAGAATAACCCAAATGCTAGGGAATCCATCAAAACTGGAGGATAACCACAGGCAGAAGATGAAGAGACAGCAATGTAATGTAAATATAACTGCAGAAATGTATTTGGATTCATCCATCAGTCAGCCTGTAAGATGTTCTCTAATGGGTATTGGGACCAGGAAGCCAAAGACATTGTAAAATGGCAAGTTTGGTAAGAATTTGCCTGAAATTCATTTTTAAATTGTGCAGAAACATCTCAATAAAAAATTAATAAACTGCATAAACCAATTTGTTAGTATGGACGGAACAAGATTCACTGTAAGGTATAATAAATAACCTATTTTGAACCCTCTGACACTTTCAGTTCAAGTAATACAGCAAAAAACTGCTCCAATAGGACATAGAAAACATTACTTGAAACAAAAATCTGGGTCAGTCAGAATAGGTAACACAACTGTTGAAAAACAATGGTTATCTTCTCTCGCAGCCCAAATTTTGCTCGGATAGGTTCTACCGGGATCAAAGTATAAAGTCTTCTTTAAAAAAAAAAATTAAAAAAGATATAGCATTTAGGGCATAAATGTCAAATTTTCTCCTACATGAAGCAAGTAATAGATGGATATCATAATAAGCAAATTGCTAAACATTCAAAAAGATAAGTGAGGCATCATAAAATAAAACTCAAGTCTCACTGATGACAGTGTCTAGGGATATGAGCACAAAGTACACAAAAGACTTAAAAACAATCATGAAAAAAGTGGGTAAAAAGAGAGGAAAATGACTTCTGATGTATTGGCATCTAAAGGTGGCAGATAGGGCAGCTCCATACCTGCAATAGAAGCAGATATGTCACAATCATGAAATAAGAAAATAGAAAATGAGACAAACCATTAACATGTTGGAAAAAAGACAAGAGACAATTTCTAAAGAGTCAAGAAACTAGCCCAGGGTTAAATGTCTGCAAGGATGTAACATTAGGGCTATTTGAGAAGAGAATCCAACTTCTCTAATAAGAACTACATAATATCCAACTATGAAGCTGTTGATGACAAGCATCATTGTGGAAGATGAATATTCAAGGCTGCCAATAGGTCCTAAATATTGATGCAAGATACTGATTCCTGGGTAGACCAGGAACCCAAAGGATGATGCTTTCCTGATGCAGTACCTCAGCCCTTCAAAGAAGCATCTGTAGAGATATGTAGATGAGGATGAAGGAAAGGGGGACCTACAGTAGTAAACTCTCAAATGAGCTAACCTTTAAGGTAATTGAGAGTAGTAGGATAGAATGAAATCCTCAGAAAGAACAAGTCTGAAGAAAAATATAACTGAAAAGCAAAATCCCACTGAGGATGTCCCATTGGGCACAACCCAAGGTGATTGCCTGATAAAGTGTAGTCATCATTCCCAAAGAAGATGTCTTTGTCTGATGGAGTAGAAGAGAAAGAGGTAAAAGAATCCAAAACTTCCAAGATTGCAGGGTCAGAAGAGATAGGTGAAGGGTTCTTCAAAAGGTGTTTCCAAAATTCCAGATACACCAAATACTGAGTATGTACAACTTAGGATCTGCACTCATGAACAATTCATCCCACAAAAAAAAAACTAATTGAATGGTTAATCATGAGTGAGTTAATAAATGAAGTGACAATTGAGCAAAAATAAGTCAATCCTCTAATGTGATGTTAAAAATCAATTTTGAATTCTTGTAGAAAACCAACAAAGGCTTCGACTACACATTTGTTGATGTAGTGAACTGAAGCCAAACTAAAAGGTAGAGCCATAAACTGATAAATCACTCCCATATAATAAACTCAAAGAAAATGTCAAGAAGACAGATGAATCTATATACATAAATAAACATATCTGAGATCCACTTTCACCATTTATAAACTATAAAAAAGAAATTCCCATAAACCTCATGTTTTTCCATCTTGAATGTCCAGATAATGACTGAGATGTGAAAGGTTTATTACCGATTCTCTTGACTTCATTTTTGGTATTAAAAAGAGAGAAAAACCTAAAGAAGCAAGGTGCACAGTAACCCCTTTCTGTAAAAGTTTCAAATATTCCTGATACAAAGTTTTAATACATACTGGATCAGATGAAATAACAAAAAGAAACTGGAGTAGGATGACAAAATTATTGGATAAAAAAATTCTGAACTGAAAAATCTACTAAGCATAAGGATCCTGAAGATAAACAAAGAATCTTATACTGCTTGAAAAGGAAGAAAATAATTGGCTTGGTCAAGAAAACCCACTACTCTTGCTTCTATGTGCCACAACTCCAAAGGAGTGAATGGAAAGAAAAGTGGAAGGTGAGAAGTAGTAGAGAAAAGTGCAAATATTGCAAGAGGACTACTGTTACTAACTGTACATCTAAAAGTAGGATGATGAACAGAAGTAATGCATTAAGCCAGATCATAAATAGCTCCTGCTTATGAATTTTTCCTGATTGAGAAACATAAGATCCTGCTACACACCAGAGACACCAAAGACTTAGCATTAATTGTCCAATTACATTGGTCAATAAAAGTAAATAATAAGGAATGGAAATTTTTCTGCACAACATAGGAAGATTTAATGAATAAAGCTTCAAAACAAGATGTAATAAGTCACGTGGAAAATAAAAGAGAGGAGATTTGTGGGTAAGTTGATGTATGCTCTGTATTGTATTAAGGACATTCAGATCTAAAAATTACATGACTGTTGATGAAGTGAGAGCAACATAACTAGGAAAAGGCTTTTAGTATTTCAGAGGTAAGTCTACCTTATTTAAATATCACAATTAAGACTTGTATAAAGACTATTGGAATTATCAAATACAAAGGTCTAGGATCCCTAGGAGTTTTTTTTTTTCATAACATGTAATAGAATACTTTATGTAGGATCATACATGAAAAATACACAACAATGCTAGTGAGAAAACTATATTTATATAAATACACATCAACAATGTGTGTGTGTGTGTGTGTGTGTGTGTGTGTGTGTGTGTGTGTGTGTGTGTGTGTGTGTGTGTGTGTGTGTATTCATTCATTTGTTCCTTGGCACAGTGATACAGGATGACATGAGGTACCTTTATATATTTTTATTGCACGTTTGAAAGTTTATTATGTTAAAAAAAAATTATCCCAGCTAGTAATTTATATAATAGGGTCAAATTTATTAGGGTGGGTCACCAATATAAATTGCATGAATAGTATGTGCAAAAGAGTATTGAATTTAAAAAGCTAATATATATATAAAAACCAGTTTCCTTTGGTAACACTCCATCTGTGTCACTTACCAACAAACTATGATCTGATATTGAACAAATAATAAAATAAAACTACTCAGAAAGTTTCATTGAAACAGGAGTTAAAGAAATGTCACAAAAAGTTTACAACACAGAAAAAAGTGGGTCAAATAGACTTTGTAAAAAAGTAGACAATAACTAAAGTTTTAGTCATTTAACTTCAAGATAAAAATTTAGTGGCCAACAAATAATTGCAAATAAATTTCATCTTCTTTACCTACTCATTCAATTTTTATTACAAGTTTGTTGCCAGTTAAGTCTACCTTATATTTGATGATATTTGTCTTAACTTAAATGTTACCTGTGCATTATATCCATTCATATTTCTAGGATCTAGCTGAAGACCAATAAACTTTTAAATTAAATTTTCCCCATAATTCACTAACAAGTCAACAATATAGTGCACAAAAAAATTACAAATCAATTAATCATGTTTAGTTAATAGAAAAAGTAGAATCAAAACTATTCAAAATGATGCTGGTAGGATAGCATTATAAAGTTCAACAGATGTAATTGATGCACTTCCTTTACAAGATTCTTCTTGTAAAGGAAGCTCTACTTCTCTATTTAAATTTATTTCACATAGAAAAGGTTAAAATACTTCAAAAAGAAATCAATTTCTATGAATTTATTACAAAAATAGAGTCGCTTGCAACAGCTTTGCACAATTATACATTTTCCAAACTAGAATGACCTATACTGTTTCAAAATATGAAAACTATAAAATTTCTTGTTTCATACAGCACTTATTTTCAATCCTCATTATATACTACAGAATATATATATCTATTTATTTGTAGCTCTATAGCTGTTTGTCATATAGCAAGACAGTTTCTTCTTTACGTTTTACTTATATCAGATACTCTGTGCTTGTGTCCACAACAGTATTTAGCAAACAAAAGTTTGTTTGTTAAATTAAGTGAATACCAGCAGTTTGCATAGAAAAAACTAATGAAGCAAACATATTTGCCTGTTAATTTTACAATGCACTTAGTAAGAAAGGCTGTTTTAACCAACATTTGAAAACAAAAACAGATGTACAGAGATTAATGGACAGCTAGTAAACTTTATTTCACAGTACGACAGAGATAGTGTTTTTGTTTTAAAACTTTTAACAGTTGTGGATTTAAGATACTTACAAGCTCACAAATTTATTCTACAAAATTTAAGTTCAAGATTTGAGGTTTTAAACATATTTGTATAAACAATATTCATTCTTTATGACATAAACCAGCCAAACGTACATACTAAAAATAATTGTCTGAACAACTGAATAGTTTAAAAATCACAATTATGATACACTTAATACACACCTGCATTTTCACTGCAATTGCTAAGGAGTTAACTTCAGCACTTAATGACTTTAGAAGAACCAGTCTTGTAAGTGTAAGAGTGCATAATCTATAAAAACAAGAAATGAATATACACAATAAAATTTCATAAAAAAGGTTTTAGATTACCCTTACAAAACCCTTAATTTATTAATGGAGCTTTGAGTGCAATATTGTGTAATAGACAACACCTTAAAAAAAGTTAGTGTATGAAGAAACAAAACATCTTTCTGTCTTAAAATACTAATTCTCGAACTTCATACCTATCTCAAAAGGAGAAAAGAGATATCATACAAACACCACATACCTGGTATATGACACTCCATCCTATTTTCCACTATTACAAATGAGTGAGTAAATAAAGTTAAAACAATTATGAATATGGGGATAAGCAAGTCATGACAATTACAGCCTATATAGTCACAATGACATGGAATGTACCAGAACTACACTTTAATATTGTTTGGCATCTTATAGATAGTGCAATACCACTGAAACTGATCACTTTTGAGAAGGGTATATGATGGTTCTATCTAATATAATATATTTACATATTAAGATCATAGATATGTGTTCAGATCAGGGATTTAGAATTACCAGAATGGGAAATATCTTTTGTACTTAAAGGCATTTGAAAACAAATGAACATATATATCAACTTGGGGCACCAGCACCACCCAGAAAAAGATCTGGAACAAGTCACACCACAGCCATGGTAAGCAAAGTGAGGCATCTTGTAACAGGTGAGATTCCATAAACACAAAGGTCAGTTGCAAAAGCCATCTATGTGCCCTGGACAACAGTATACAACATAATCAAGAAAGAAAATCTAAACCTAAGCAATCAACTTTTATTACCTTTCAAAAACATGGCAGTGGTTATTATAACATGTTTCTATGGTGAGGATAAAGCAACTTTCACATTTCACATGAAAGACAAAATTAGGAAAAAAAGACACTTAACATAACTAAATATCAGTGTTTACATGGGACCAACTTTTATTTATAAACTTTATTGATATTATCAAGTCTATCTATAATCATCAAAAAATCAATTCAGTCCAAACATTGTTTTTCATCACTAAACAAGGAGTATAATTTTCATTAAAAGCCTCAAAACTTTTAATTTTTAAAGTTCCATTTGCCTTATAGTTGGACTTAACAGGCTTAGTAAGCCAAAGTTGGGTTCCAAATTAGTCGTATCTATGTTGTTGTTTTTTCAGATAACTGTAATGTGAAAAACCTATAAACTCACATTCGGCAACATACCTTAACACTCAGCTTTAGCTAGCTAATACAGGAAACTCACCCAAATTAGAGTAGCCAAGGCACAATATAAATATTTCAGTAAGTAGCTTTCCTACAGATGTTCAATAATAATATTAAAAAAAATCTACATCATATTATAACCCAAGACATACTATGAATCAACCACATTTAATGCAATACTTTTTCTAGATTTTCTGACAATTCCTACAAAATATCAAACATTCAAAAATCTTTGGATGTCTTACTCTGAATTACTTTTGTTGAAAATAATCAGAAATGCTTTGTTGCCATATGCTGAATCAAAATTATTTGTAAACACATTGCCTGCTATAGCTATTAGAGAATTGTGCCAATCTTATTTGGAGATTGAGAGCTTTCATGAGATTGTTTTGTTGAAACCAGCCAATCACACTTGAAAAAGCTAAGAATGTACCATTTATTTTATTGAGCAGCCAACACTGCTAGAAGCATCCACATCTCTGACTCATCCAAGCAAATTTTCACAAATCGTAGGTGTAATCTAATATTGCTTCAGGGAGATTGAAGATGGCTGCAAATTTATTAAAGTTAGCATTTTCCTACACTGAAAATTCCTTTCCAATAGATACTTACCTCCTCTCACAAAATATTTTTTCTCAACCAGAACTGCCCTCTATCGGCACAAATTTTCAACACATGGCACTACCCTTCTGCCTCCCGCTTCTGTTTATCTACATGCAAATGATCATGCAACAGCTCTCCAACAAGGAGCATGACACTACTCCTATCACATGCAGCACCATCCTGTTTGCACTCATTAATCACTTTGAGATAATATTTTTTCTCAACCAAAACTGCCCTCTATTGGCACAAATTTTCAACACATGGCACTACCCTTCTGCCTCCCACTTCTGTTTATCCACATGCAAATGATCATGCACCAGCTCTCCAACAAGGAGCATGACACTACTCCTATCACATGCAGCACCATCCTGTTTGCACTCATTAATCACCTTGAGATTGGTCAGAAGACCTACATCATATATCACTGGAAGTGGGGAGGCTGGGTTCAAAATGTGAGAGGAGGTATCTATTGGAAATAAATTTTCACTGTAGGAAGATGCTAACTTCTGTTACAATATCTTACCTCTTCTCACAAAATAGCTAAAATCTTACACTGTACTGGTAGAGTGCTGATAAAAATATGATCCTTTAGGAAGCACCCAAAAGAGACCAGGAGGTGTGGAATCACACCTCAGTGGGAGACGGCACCACATCTAATCCAGGTATACTCTTCACTCTTTTTATGACATAAAAGGCAGAAACATGAAGGAATCCTTGAATATGTATGATCGAGCAATAGGACTTCTGGGTGTTAAGTGGCTAGGGCCCAATAGACCGTAGTGGTAGTTCAACTTCAACCAAAACCAGGCGGTATTTGAAATGGTACATCAGATCCGAAATAGGTAGAGGAACCCCTACCTCTTCACCTTGAAATAGGAATTGATAGGGAAGACGAGCTTCCATACCAAAATCAATTGCCACTTGCATGCACTTCCAACCCAACTAACACCTGATTCACCGAGAAACAACATCCAACAGACAGTAGGAATGTGGAAATCCCCAACAGGATAACATCTCCAGTCCAAAACTGATGGCAATGGAGATAGCACTTCTGGTCTGCAATAGGAGGAAGATATAAGGTCATGTACAAGTGGGAAAACATGCTGTGTCCAGCTACAACCAACACCAGATCTGCTGGGAATTGATATCCAGCTGATGATAGGAAGAGGGACTGTAAATCTAGGGTGCATCTCCAATCCAAAACCTGGTGGCAGTGGGCATTTGTCATCCAGTCTGCAGTAGGAGGATGAAAAACCAGGAAGCATACATGTGAGGACTTACTGAGCTGGACCATCTCCAACCAACAACGGACCCACCGGAAATATACATACAGAAAACAGTAGGAAGGAGGAATATATCAGACCAAGATAAAGCTACAATGATATAGATAGATATTTATGACATGGCAGAGTGCTTCAACTACAACCTGGTGGCATCTGAAATTGATCATCAGTTCCGTGGTAGGAAGGACATCATGCCATAGAAAGATAAGTCAGATATATATTAGGTCGTCAAGAAATTAATGTCACATTTTGGAACACTTTCATTAACCACCCCCCAAAAAACGTTTTGGGGTCGAAGTATTTTTGTCTAGGACTGAGCCATTGTTTTTGGCATTTAATATTCGCATAAAGAATCCATTTTTCATCACTGGTGACAATGCTGTTCAAAAGTGGTTCACAAGCATTACACACCAGAAAAGACGAACCAACATTCACATGTTGGAAACGATGATCCTCGGAGAGTTTGTGAGGCACCCAAACACTTTCTTTATGGAGTTTTCCCATATTCCTTAGATGTTTACATATTGTTTAATGAGAGACGTGCAATTTCAGGGCCATTTCATGAGTGTGTTGCCTTGGGTTAGGCTCAACAAGCATCTTCAGAGCATCAATATCAATTCCAACATGTTGGCCACCATAGTTTTAAATTGTTGACACTTATGAATATTCAAAACATGTTCATAAACTTTTACGATATTATTTGTGGCTACAGAGGTGTTGTTTTCCTTCTTGTATTCAAACAGCATTACATGCCATATGTGTGCCTCATCATGTACCATCACTATAATGGATTGGAGTATACTAAACTTTACACATTATATAGGCTACACTAATATGATGTTTAGGTGGTTCATTTAACTTGTATACATGATGTACATTGATGATGCTTTTCCATCTTTTCTGATGAAGAGTTTGATTTAAATGTTCCACTATAGATCTCTACATTGACAGTTCACTGTTGATTAAGGAGTTCAAAATTAATTACTCGTTTGTCACACTTTTTGGCAAGTGGTGCAACCATAATAGTTGTCAATTACATTGTAGCATACTTGATGTACAGTTGCACATGCCACTAGGTGTTGGTTGTGTGTCTCAATATTTTTTGTTTTCTATAATTAAATAATTCCATCACAGGTTTGGGTTATATACACTGTAGAAATGGAGTGTTCCATAGGACTGCTAGTAGTTCTCTCTAGTGGTATTGTGCTTCGTAAATATGTTTGTCCCAGACTGTACACTCATGGACTAACATGAGTAAAGCAGACAGAGATTGCTGCTTATCTCTGTGGCTCCTTGGTGTTGAGTCTCTTCCTACTGCACACCTGATGTACAATTCCAGATGTCACCTGGTTTGGGTTGATCGACTTCGTTGACATAGTAGCTCTGCTTTTTCAAATAGGGTTTCACAGTCACCCCTTGCACTGTCTCTGGTCATGCAGTCCTCTGGACTCTCCAATGCATCCCCATTTCTTCTACTGGAATATGAGAGTCCTTACCACTTACCAGTCCCTAGCTGCTTGGGTGGTGGACTATGGAGGTCTGTCCTCCTGAGTGATGAATCATACCACTTAGTTGAGTGTAGGGTGGTGGCATTCTACAGGTGTTGCTGGTGTTTAGCACTTCATACTGCAGAATTGATGTACACTTCCAGATGCCGCATGGTTTTGGTTGTTGCAGTGCACTGTATTTCTGTCTATTAAGTCATCAAGAAATTAATGTTTTTTTTAGCTGAAAACCCAAACAACTTGTATATCAAACTAACATTTATTAAATGAAATAGTCTCCATTCTTAATTTACAAGATGAAAAGAAAAAATAAGACCATGAAAAGTGAGAAAAATTTGAAGAAGAAGAAAAAAAAAGCCATGGCACAATATCCAAATGCAGGAATTTTGATAAATAGTTCAGAAAAAAATGAAGTCAGTAGTATAACTGAAAACATTGATAAATCCAAAAACAAAAAGTTAATATTTTCCTAAATTGAAAATGTATTTCCAATAATACTTATCTGTACGGACACTTATAGCTATTACTCGACCACCAAGGTTTCTTCTTTGCCCATCTAAGCATTGGTCTGATTTTTTCTTGCTTGCTCCAGTCTTTTATACCCCACTCAATTGCACTTAGCAATATTTGTCTGGTGATACTCTCCACCTATGTCAATGTGCCCTCTATCCTGGTACTGTATATAAGCACCTCATTCAGATAGTTTTAGCACTTTTTCGAGACTGACACCATCCCAGTCTCTAACACTGGCTCTTAGTATGGAGGAAGGGTGAAAGAGTGTCAGCGGAGGTAAGTATTATTGGAAATACATTTTCAATTTAGGCAAATTTTAACTTCCAAAAACATACTTACCTCCACTGACACTTATAGCTAGAATCCCACACTGAGAAGGTGGAAGGGCCAGTGAGGGCATTATCCATACAGAAAGCATCTGCATAGATCATGAATGTACCAAGATAAGATTGTACCAGAGTGAGGGAACTGCATTACCTCCAGAACAGGTATGCTCTTCACCCTGAACTTAGTTCCAAGGCTTGAATTGTACATGAGTGATCATTACTATAGGCCAGCCTCAACCAGACAGTTGAGGTTCCACTATTCAGGGTTGGAATTAAGCGGTCTTGGTACCTATATCCCAAACTGATGGTTAGGGAAATTGGACTGCAATGTTACATATATAGATGTATACTATTGATTGAATCCCAACCTGTAGCTATACAGTGATGCATTCCAAACCACCAGAATGACGACAAGAAAGTAAGCAATACTGAAGAAGACAAACCCTCTCCTCCATTTGAAACAGCTCGAAAGGCTCAGAATGACAGGATCATGTATGCTGTACTTAACCAAAGGAACATTATGAACATTCATCCTCACTCCCCAACTGGAATTATGGAAAGGATGTGGAACAACTGTGCTCAACCATAGATCCAGGATGGGACCACTTCATGTTCCAAATTATGAGGAGATAGTGAACCTCCTTCCATGAACAATGTACTGAACCAATATTGATCAAAAAGAAGGTCCATGTACACCTCAACTGGATAGCTGAGCATTAAATCTAAATCAGCGTTATGAGTAGGCTCCTGCATAGGCTGGTGCTGCTCCTACTTACATCTGGGAAAAAAAAACATATAGGAATCTGGGTAGGAGGACCCCAACTTTGCCCTCTTCTCTGAAAGTGGAGGAATTCACTCTAACACTCTGGAGGAAAAGCCTCTGTCCACCACCCCAGTAACTGGAAACCAGGTATGTTAAGGACACACTAGCTCCACTAATAGAATCTGGTGGGGTGGGGGTATGTGCATTGGGGAGTTCTGAGAAACAATGTTCTGGAAACAGTGCAGTAGCTGAACCAAGTTCCTTAAATTTTTAAAAGCAAACCGACCCTGATTTATTCAATCCAATGATCAGCAGGGATGTGCAGGATCCCCTTTCACTTTACTCATGATAGTCCATGAGTGGCAGTCCAGCATAGTATGGTAATACCACCAGGTGAGCTCCTAGGTGGTCTTATGGAACACCCTATTGCTATAGAGGCTGTTATAGTGAAATAGTAGTTGCTAGTGTGGAATTGGTTTGATAAAAATCCCACCTGTCTGGGCAACACTCCCCACAGAGTTAGATCCTGTGAAAACTAGGTAAGGGGCTCTTAAAGTTAGAAATAAAAATATTCACCCCTCTGAAGAATCTAGCAGAAATGGTTAAGATAGCTACAGTGGGTAGGCAAAAACCATCAGATGACCTAAACATACCTGGTAGGTAACTGGAATGGTCATTTGGGACCAATGACCCAAAATGATGAGGAATATGGATAACACTGGGGAATCAAAAAATATGTAGTCATGATAATCGAACAGTATTCAACAAGGCGATTGTGGAAGATGCAAAAAGCTCTGTCAAAGAGCTAAGTAAAAAAAACGAGTTATAGTTGACACCATTGATTGAAAAAAGGTTCAATCTCCTCTCAATACAACATCACTGATATGCATGTTATTGCTGTTGATAAAAGTGCCTTTTGGACGAAGTAGAAACTAAGACAGATATATGCCAACCTTAGTAATTAAATCCCAATGCCATGTGAAAGACAGCATAACCTCTGTGCCAGAAGCTCAAGCTTCTGGATAGCTGGGTGTACCAGATCAGATCCACAGTGAGAGCCTAAAAATAAAGGGAAGAATTGGACACAACAGAAGGGACCATAGAAGCACAAATCAGGGTTAGGTATCCAATCAAGTGCTATCAAGAGGATCAGACAATGGATTGAAACAAATCATATTTTGTAACCTGGGTAACATATGAAGTGAATAGAACGTTTAGAGTGATAATCCCATAATGTCCAGACAGAAAGAATCTATTGTCAAGGCCTAAAGATGAGGTACTGAAAACCAAATTGCCAGTAGTTGGGTGATCCAATGACAGGCCATCCCACCAATTAGAGGTGCAAAATAAGAGCCAATCCAACAGAACCCTGAAATTCAAGGAGCAGAAGCATTATTTGAGAGTTGGAAAAAAATGCCTCCACCTGGTAGTGGTAGACTAAATCATGAAGTACTGACAACGTGTCAGATAAGGCCTAACTGTCGCTTCACATAACTTCCAGAATGAACCACAATGTCAATCAATGGAGAAAAAATAAACAAAATTTTGCTCCCAAACCTGTCAGCCATCAAGGAAGTTGCAGGCTCAAAAGCAACCTGGAAAGCCCAAAACATCACACACTCGAAGAACCAACAGAAGAAAAACAAATCAAATGCAGCTTATCCCAAAGTGGCCACCTTTTCGTTTAACTGGAACAGAATGTTGTGAGGGAAAGCAAGTTATTTTGTTAGAGCAAAGCAACTTCGGGCCATCTGCTGTGTCCACCCTAGGGAATCAAACCCCAGACCCAGTGCTGCGAGTCCATAAATATACCACTGTCCCACAGAGGAGCTGAAAATCCAACAGACTAAAAGAAGACACAGGAAAATATAAATCTAAAGTCTCTCCAAAATGTCAAAGATTGCCCTCAATTGCAGCCTCAGAGCCACCTGGAGGACCACTACAGATCCAAATATATGTCGCTATCTCACGATGAATAAGAGCACTGACAGTCTCAATAGAGAGAGATGCTTTGTCGAGAAAATGTTATAAAATTATCTGAATGAGGCACTTATATACAGTACCAGGATAGAGGGTGCATTGATGCAGGTAGAGAGTATCAGCAGACAAATATTGCCAAAAGCAATTGAGTGGGGTATAAAAGACTGGAGCAAGTAAGAAAAAAACAGACCAATGCTTAGATGGGCAAAAACGAAACCCTGGCAGTCAAGTAATACCTATAAGTGTCAGCAGATGTAAGTATGTTTTGGAACTAGCAAGTTGTACAGTACTACTGCCAATCAAAAAGTGATTAATGAGTGCAGAAGGTGGTGCCTATGATAGGAGTGGTGTCATTCTCCTATTGGTGGAGAACTTCTGCATGATCATTTGCATGTGGATATGCAGAAGTGAGAGGTGAAAGGCTAGTGGTGGGAGTTAAAAATTTGTGAAGATAGAGGGCAGTGCTAGTCAAGAAAAGCTATTTTGTAAGAGGAGGTTAGATATCATATCAGAACTGTGAATGTGAGGATTTTCATAGATGTAATGAAGATAATATGAATCAGCAGTTTTGAACAATGTTAGATGGTAACCACAGTGATTAATAACAAAAACTTAAATACCCACACCATGTCCATTTGAGAATTGCTATTTTGAATAATGTTAGGTGGCAATCATAGTGATTATTAACTAAAACCTAGATACCCACACCATGTTCAGTTAATAATTACTCTTTTGAAGAATATTAGGTGGAATAGTGGCAACTAATTAAAACCAAGATACCAACACCACATTCAGTTAATAATTGCCCCTTTTGAACAATGTTATATAGTAATCATGGCAATTACTAGCTAAAACCTAGATACCCACACCATGACCACTTGAGAACTACCATTTTGAACTATTTTAGGTGGAAATGATGGTGATACAAACTAAAAGCTTGATAACCATACTATGACCAGCTGAGAACTGCTGTTTTGAACAATCTTAAGTGGTTAGACATGGGCTTGATGCCTAATGTAAGCTGGTGTTTGAATATTTTTCACATTATTCTTATTTACTTTCTAAATGTTTCCAAGCTGACTGACCAAATAAAACAAGTTTTTCAACTTTAATGAACTTGTTAATAGGGCATTAATTCAATGATTGAAGATTTTAACAATAAATACCTAATGCAATTTAATTTTAGGTTGAAAAGGGTAAACACATATACTTACAGTATAGGATTCGAGTCTTACTAATTTAACAATTTGATGTTAATTACCTACTCTGTTTTATCAAGTTTTAAGTATCATTTCTGCTATAGAAAACAGGCTCCATCAGATCTACAAGACATCAACGGAAATTCCAGAATAGGCAGGAATTAACATTGGTTTTGTTTATGAAGAACTTTTAGTAGTTAATTATCTAGGTCCCATGATAATTACCTGCACTTTTGTTTAACTGATGCAATATATTTTCAACTATGATATAGTATTTTCGGTATTTACCTTGGAATACAGTATGGTGGGGTCTTGTCAACTTCCCAAGCAGCAAACAGTTTCATTGGAACTGGCTTCATCCATACATTAGAAGGTTGTTTGTTGGATTTGTCTGTCATCATTTTTATGTCTTAATCTGAAAAACATACATATTATACAGCACTAAACCCTTTGGACATTCTCAAATCTATAGACACAGACAGGTAGATAACTAAAATAGCTAATTACAAATATTTTAAAATTATCTTTCTATGTGTACCTGGATTTGATTTTTACTTGGTTACATTAATTTACATGTACCTGGTCCACTTAAAATCCACAGTATGAGGATTTGAATATAATTTACTACAGTATACACAATGCTCAGCTGTTAATACTTTCACAATTTATTTCTTGTCTTGCAATGTGTGTACAGAGTAACTATACCCAATCAAATTACAAAGTACACAAGTGTACTTAGTTTAATTTAAGGAGAGAAAAAAAATACTGCAAAACAAGTGATGCTAATGTTCAATTACTATAATGCATCAAGGCTCAAAATTAAAGCCAGCAAACTAACAAATAGTAGGTTATAGTTGCAATTTTTATACTAAAATTTACAAGATACTATTAAAAATTGTGAATGTAATAAATATTTAGAAGAAAAGATTTGCAGTCTTACTGTCAAGTATCGATACATTCAATATATAAAATTCATGCCTTTTAGTTATTTATACTGCAAGTTCCCAAGTACAGAAGCTTACTGTAATTGTAGTTAACATTGTTTCACTTGCCAGACCCATGCTAGTTTGTAAACTCCACTTCAGCTGCATGACATACCCACACTAGATATTAGGAAATGGGGATACTGAGACTACAGCTTGATTGGTTGCCAAGGTTATTAGAATATGGGCCAGCATGGCTAGACTCGCAACATCAAGCCTGTGCAATCCACTTTTGCCAGAAGCATAGTTAGAAATTTTGAGCCCAAGTGGTTGCTCAATGGAGGTAACAATAAAACAAAAATAACAAACTGCACATTTTTTTCTATATTTTTCTTAGTTTCTCCATGGTAAACACAAATGTTAAGCCTATTGGCTTTGAATGCATTACCAGCTGTTTTTACTATAGGATACTGTAAACTTTCTCAATTCAAGTGCTCATGGACTAGATTCACCACTTTCTGTCAAAAATTAGCATATTTTAACTTTTGTGAAACAGTTACAATAAAAATACAGCTACATAACCAAAATGAATTTTGATATTTGAAAAGAAAAGATGACACAGAAGATTTATACTTAAAAATATGATACATATATATTTATGAACATTTAATATATGATATACAGGTCATTTTACAGAAGAATGTTGTTGCTACTACCAGTCCCAGATTTCGTAATGAGAAAAAAGTAGCAACCATTTCCTAATGACTTCAATAGTAAAGATCAAGAACTTGTACACATTCAAGATACTGTATATAAAAATAAAAATAGTTAGGTTAAAGAAGTGTCATAATAGCATGACTAATATTTATTTAGTTGAATCAAATTATGTTAATATAAGTTATAAATAAACTGAAAAAGTCTATAAAAAAATTCATAGAGGCATATGTTATACCCCAGTTTTGAGTAGTAACAATTTATCTAAATATAACAGCAAGAATTTATAAGTTTTTAAATTTATAATTAATAGAAATAATCATTCAAATTTAAAAAAACACTTTACATCTTCTAGATTTATTAGAACTTGAGAAGGATCAAGGTGAAAGTTAACCATTCAGCTACAGTAGGTTTTGTCCTCCATCCAGAAAAAAAAAAATCAAGAAATGTTAATGTTTGGAAACTAAGCCACTCATTTATATTCATACAATTTTCAAGAACAGCACTTACATTATCCACCATTTCATTTCATGAATTTACTACTTAAACTAAAATTCCCTGAAATAGCTCCTAGAATTCTTATCAACTCTGTCCAATCATCATACATTTCATGCATGGTTTAAGAATATATGCTTTAACTGTTACCCACATTTATTTATATATACGAGTTACTACAACAATTGCTTTAATTTGCTGAAAATTTTTAATCTTTGTTTTGTTAGTACCCTTTATATTTCTCACTGATATCACACACTATTAACATTCAGATACATATAATAACAAGCACTACTAACTTCACAACTGAGATTTCTGCTATATTTACATAGATCAAAACTAACAGGTTTTACATTACTGAAAACAAGCCTGTTTCACATTAAAATATATATATATATACAAAATCAGTTTTCCTCTCACACATTACATTCTTCAAACAGTTGAGTACATTGTTATATTAAAATGATTTTGATTATGCAAAACAGCAAGTTGCATGAAAACTGAAGTCAATATAAAATCACAATGGAACATCATGCATGAGAATTACATTTGATATTGGCATTTTGTAGGTATTTTATGCAATTGAAAATTGATCACTTTGGGGAAGATTATGTAACAGCCATTTCCAATAAAAAAATATTTATACACTCAGATCAAAAGATGTGTTCAGGTTAGTGACTTAGAATTTCCAAGACAGGAATATCCCTTGTACTTAACAGCATTGGAAAACCAAAGAACATGGATCAACTTAGGGCACCATGAATTATATTCAGAGGAAAAAAAAAAGTCAGTGACAAAAGCCATTCATACATTCCAAGTAACAGTACACAACATAATCAAGAAGAATCTCCATCTGGAAAAGCAACACAATTTACTTTCATAACATATGCTTACAACTTTCACATACCTTAAACAGCTGGAGAAGGAAATGGGTATTTATGCTAATCCACATAAAAATATACTAACAAGAGGGGCACTCAGTAGAGCACATACCTCCACCACATAGCATTGCATCATATTCAGCTCTCAAAAAATTTGAAAGTATGTCCATTGCTATCAATGGACAGAGATAATTTTTAGCAAGACAATGAGGAATAAAATTCTACATATGTCCACCAGGTTTCATCAAAAATTGATCACTTTTGACTAAGTTATAGAGCAAAAATAGTGTGAAAAATTGGTTCCCATGTCAACAGATAAGGATTTTTTTTGTGATGTTGATGTGACGTTGACCCTTCAAAACAAATTATAGTCTAAATGTATACCAATTTTCATCTAAACCCATTCAGTCATTTGAGAAATCTTGCTGACAAACACACACAGGGTGGAAACATAACCTCCATCCACTTTCATTGGCAGAGTTAATAACATATATAACTATTTTCTCTTTCATCCTAACTAGACATTCAGCTGAAGGCTTCAGGCTTTTACAAGCAATTACATCTTAATCTTTTCACATAGCACTAACATTTTTTTCACAAAAGGTTTAAGTTTTCTTTTAATTTCCATAACCTGAAAACTAACTTTACACTAACAACACAAAACTTATTTTCTGCATTATGGTCTACTTAATGAAATAATCAAGATTTCTTTAAAGAAAAACATTCTCAACAGAATCAGCCATTCCTAGTATTTTAGGCTCATTAGCAAATTTAAATATATAACAGCCCAAGAACTTGTATAACTTTCTGACATGTTTGACATTAAATAATAAAAATCCAACACAATTCTTCCAAGGTTCTAAAAGGTTTATATTGTTTACTCCTACATCTTTACTTTCAAGCGTTCCAAGCTTTTCTAAAACTGCTTTTTCTTCAACATAAATTAAGAAAAAAACTCCCAATTTTTAAAGACATTTACTAGTTTAGGCATTTTTCTTTATCCCATAAAACAATAAAAAATTGTTTGTTACTTCAATCATGAACCCTCCTTCCTTTATTATTTTCATTAATGATCTTGGTGATAGAATAACTAGTAAATTGGCAAAATTTGCACATATTCAATTGGTGGACATTCTAATTCTACAAAAAAGTATGTAGATTTGCAGAGAGAGACTTGAACTACTTGGTAAGCAGGGTTAACACCTGAAAAATAATTTTTGATCTTAATAAAAGTAAGATTATGCATATTAACATATGGAAAGCAAGAGACCATTTTACATTTTAAGCCTGTTCTTGTACACCCACATCTGAAAAGTAAACCTATCCTTTATTTTTCAGGAAATCATCGATTTCCCTCTAAACTCTTTTAAGACACCAGTTAGAAAAATAAAACTGTCTTAATTAACTACATACTAGTAAATCTCCTCTGATTCTTTTCTAACAAGTCAATATCCTTTATTAAATAAGGAGACCAAACCTGCTCAAATTATTTCAATTATGCCTAACTAGTGACTTGTATAAAGATAGAATTATTTCTTTTCACTAGTAATTAATGTTTATGAACACATCCTAAACTTTTATTACATTCTACCAGCAACAGAGTGCTACCTTGATGGCTTAAGTCGCTTTATCTATCACTATACGAAGATCCTTTTCTTCAGTCACACTATTAAGAAGGTTCTCATTTTTATCAAGCATGTGATCCAATTATGACTCAAATGCATTACATTGTAATTATAACTAAAGGTCATTTGCCAAATATTTTTCCAACTAATCAGCTGATTCAAATCATTCTATAATACTTCAACATACTCGATACGGCAAGAAATACTGGAGTGTTTAATGTCATCAACAAACTTTACCAATTTACTATTTATATCAATACCAGAAAGGCCTCCTCAGCGATGAATATAGGAGATAGTGTGATTAATGTTATTAAATTCTACTTTAATTACAAACCTTTTTCTTTTTCTCTTCCAACCATACTATAACCCTATTACTACTGAAGTGATTCTCTTAGCTGATTGTGTGCAGCCTTTATCAAACCCTTTTGAAAATCTAAGTACATCAAATACATATACTTATTGTCATCCAGACAACAAGCAACATCTTAAATATAAAATAAAAGGTATGTATCCCTTTAGAGGGCTTGAAATTATTGAGGCCCGGGAGCCAATGGCCCACCAAAATACTGGCGAGCCCATAAAAAGTGTCTACTATGTAGTTTGCATGGCCCCTTAAAATAAAAAGAACCCTTAAAAGTTTGACTCAACATAAATTGATCTAAGCATTTCTTAACCAAGTAGAACTTATGACAAACCATGCATGGGACTTCCTAAATTTATGAACACTCAACAATCCTGTACAATCCACAAACATCATCACTATGAATCACCATGCAACAAATGTTTAGCTTGTAAACATGTGCTAGCTGCACTGGTGTATGATGTATACAGCATGTATAGCCTATCATGTCTAATAAGCAGTGTGTACATGTGTGTGTGTGTGTGTGTGTGTGTGTGTGTGTGTGTGTGTGTATCGTGTAAACAGATCAAGCAATGTATGATCAAAATTGTGTGTTCCAGGTGGTTCATAGCCTTTGTCAAGGCTGCTGTGGTTGAGGTACTCCCACTTGATTGCGCTATCCCAAAAGACCAATGCCACCATCTTTGTCATAATGTAACCAGTTATTATCCCTCTCCCACTTGTCCCTGTAACAACTTTTCCTCTTTTTCCTTTCATACTCATAATCCTATTGCCTTTTTTTGCTCAGACACCTGCCCACTGTCCACTGACCTACCAAATATTACAGATAAGCCTGCGACTGATCTCTGTATCAGCTGTAAATACCAATCCAACCTAAAGAATTCCCCCAAATTTTTCCAATCTGATTTTTAAAAAGAATGGATCGGTAAATTTGTTTACATATGAAAATATGCAATACATTCTGGCACCTTCACAATGGAGAAAGAATAATGTATTCCAAAATTAGGTCTATTATGACGTACTAAAAAAAATATTGGTGACCATCAGTTCAGGTCATGTCCTTACTGGCAAAATAAACACTCTGTCTGCTTTATGGTAATTACTGTAATATAATTACACTAGATTTCAGACAGGTTCCAAGAAGTCTCATGTGTATGTTGGTTTTTACCTGGTTGTCATTTGGTATGAATGAATCAAGAGGCAACACCTTGATGATTAATCAACATCTGGATACGCGGAACACATAAATGCAGATTGTTGAAATAAAATCTTCATATCCGCTGAGCTTTGCCACATCAGCACCGATCTGATATTTCACTCAGGTCGCAAGTTTCATGACAGAGGCTGGAATATCTGACCTTTAACCCCTTTTTAAATCCAAACAAAAACCACTGTTTGGTCCTGGTTATAATAACTTCAATTATTCATATAGTTTTTTATGGGAAACACCAGGTAAAGCTGATGAAAAAAAAAATATTAGTGCAACTTCTAAAGCTAGTATTAAGGCAAACAAGGTTTTAGGTAGAAGTTGAAGGAGATCATCATTTCACTCTATGAGGCACCAGCTAAAATTAATTCAAATATTGTATTACCAATATTTCTGGCCACTTTACTATACAAGGAAGTAGAGCTGTTGGTAATGGGTTCAGAGAATAGCTACCAGGATGATTGCAGGCACCAGCTAAAATTAATTCAAATATTGTATTACCAATATTTCTGGCCACTTTACTATGCAAGGAAGTAGAGCTGTTGGTAATGGG
Organism: Limulus polyphemus; assembly: GCF_000517525.1. NCBI lineage: Eukaryota > Metazoa > Arthropoda > Merostomata > Xiphosura > Limulidae > Limulus > Limulus polyphemus. The sequence goes on from NW_013667474.1 coordinate 206,155, forward strand.
TTCAGAGAATAGCTACCAGGATGATTGCAGGTTTAGAGGGATATAGTATACTTAAGAAGGGAAGGGCATGGTGGGAACACAATTGATGTTTTTAAGATCATAACTGATTTGAAATTAATAAATCAGATGTTTTAATAAAAATTATTTACAGGCAATAAGATCAGATTACACAAGTTTCAAATATGAAAAACTCCAACATGACTTCAGCATTATTTTTCTGACAGCATGGTCAGCCAACAGAACAGTTTGCCTATAGATATAACAGAAGCTGCTATATTGAAAAACTAAGAGGAGATTAGGGACTATTTTAAAGACAATGTTGAATTTAAGAAAAAAAAAGGTTTCTATATGTAGGTTATAGTATTGTGGTAGAAGAAAATGGGGTAGTCTATAATGGGTCAAATAGCCCCTTGTTATCCCTTGGAAATTAAATATTTTTAAGAATTTCTTAGCATAAGCATAAATCCCTTCAAGTCCAATATAAAGTTTAAATGCAAGAGAAATTAAACATTCCCTCTAAGCTTAAACAAAGCCTTTATTGAATTTTTCTTTACTTCAGTAATTTTGAGTATGCTTTATCTTGATACTAACTTTAATATTTCTGTAATACTGACATTTCTCAATTAATAATATTTTAATTTTTTTACTTATCCATTTAGGAATGGTGTTGAATTTAATTGCCAATTTCAGAAAAAATATAATGCTTACCAGCTACTAGGAAGACATATTTCAGTCCTTGTTCAAGGTATTGAAATAATAAGGTTAACAACTTAGTTTTACAAGAACACTTTAGCATTGGTGATTACAAACTTGTCACTTGATAATTTTATTGAAACTCATTGTAGATGTAGTTCATAGGATTCTCATCCATGATTTTATAAAAGCTTACTTCCAAAAACTAAATATTATGAAAGATAGGGTGACCTACAATAATAAGAATAGGAAAAAATTAATTAACCTTGAAATGCCTTCATCAATTCAACCAAGGTGGACGAAAATGACTGTACTATTGATCCATTAAGCTGTTTTGAATGGAACCTTATTATGGAAGAAGGAAATACAGTTAAGGTGCTAAATAACTTTTTTAAATAGTTTTTTACAGACAAAGGTGAAGAAAAAGATTCCTAAACTGACCAATTTCTTTAAATATGAAAAAATAATTCCTTAAATTTATTTTAAAGAAACTTCATCTACCTTTTAGCTGTTTCAAATTAACTTGATGATAATAATGTTTTTGGCCCTGACAATACATATTAAAACCTTAAGAAAGCTTAGCAGAGTTAGTGAGAACTTTAATACATAGTCTTTAGAAGACTATTAACAACAGGAAACGTTCTGATAACTAGAAGATTGTCAGTGTCTAGGGAAGACCTGAGAAGCTAAAGTTATATTAACTGTGCATAAATTTGTTTTCAAGTTGTTTAAATCACAGTCAGAAGTGTTTTAGGAAAACTGACATTTGAGTAATAAGATTTGTCTTACTTATTTGTTAGACTTCTGATAGGGCTTCTATCTTTATAAATGAGGACATCCCAAATATTTCTGTGTATCTTAACTTAAAGCAGGTCTTTAACAAGGTACCTCAAACCTAGAGGCCTAACAGACAGGAAATTTGTCATGAAACATACTATATAGGCATAATTCTTAAGAAAGTAATAACATTAAATCTGTTCAATGCTATCATAGAAATTAAATTCACTGAATGGAAACAATGCCTTTGAAGCAGTATGCTTTCCATCATCTGTTTGCAATCATTTTCAAGCTCTGATATATAATGAGTAGCTGATAATAGAGAATTGCTACAATTGATTGCAAAATTGAAAGTATGTTGAATTACAATTGTGATATATATGGTATTCACTCTAAGACACAAATCATAACTAAGCAGCTGTTAAAGTGAAAATAAATGCACAATCATGAAAAGACACTGAAACTTGATAATCTTAACAGGATTAAAGACTTCAGTTGTTTAGTTAACTACATAACTACAAGTCCTTTTTCTACATGGTGAAGTCTTTGGCATAATTCACACATAAAAATACATAACAGCTACTGAAAAATAATTTTACTTATATCTTAACCATACAAGTTACCATGCACAAAGAAAGAACCAGTAACTAAAAGTAACTAACAATATTTAAATTCCACTGATGCATTATGACAAGCTATTGTTCACATTTATATGAAGCTAATCAATACTTTGAAGATGAACAGCAAAATGTAGTAAAAGGAACATAAAGTTCAGATCTTTAAGTATTACTATTACATACTGTTTGTAGTTTTAGAGGACTGATCATGGAGTACATATCAACTGCTACATGGAAAGGCATAAATCAAATTTTGATTTAAAAAACACAAACAAACTGAATAACAACACAAAAATTAATTTGATCAGTTGAGGTTCTTTCAAGTTTTGAGTGGTTCAAAATTGATTTTGTTAAATAAACAGCCAATTATTTATAACATATCAACCATTTCAGGTTAATCAGTTTTATAGTTAATTAACTGATTTCTCGGTATTCAAAGCAGTATAAACTTTCAAATATTACAGTTTTTGATGCCAACTGACTCAAAACATCTTAACGAGTGTGTCAAATATGACTGAACCTCACGCTTTGGTTTAGGTAAAGTGAAAAACATTTTTAAATTTAAAGTTACTAAAGAACCAGAATATTGGGCTTGACTAAGATACAGTCAAAAACTTGTTGCAAGCCTAGATAAATGTAGCTTAGGATAGCTATAAGTTGTAACTTATGCTTAAGGTATAAACTAACTTTAGCCTTTTCAACTGTTGACACCTTATTTCTTTGAAACACCACAATGACAGTTACATTGACAGGCTAATAGTAATAATACTAATTCATTCTAATATCATTGATGGGTGTAAGGAACAAGTTAGATCCAGTATCAGTTGAGCCTTTTGGACTGAGGTCATGTCAGTATTGCATACAATAAAATATTCACATACAGTACAAAAAGTATTTCAGGCCAAAGATTACAATCCATCTATCCAATTGCGCTGTATATTTAAACTAGTAATTTATTTTAAGTAATGATCAGGGAGGACAATTGGCTATGTGAAATATAGCTCATTGAAAAAAGGTAAGCTAGCATTATTTTAAATATTTTTCCCATAGGGAGGGAGATATATTGCATTTTCTGTTTCTTTCTTTCTTTCTTTATTCCAACAATTACAATTATGTGCCACTCCTTTGTTTCTAAGCCAACTGTCATCTTAAGTTAAAACTTAGAAGGTATATACTTTGGTGCAAACACCCAGACAAATTTTTCATTTTGGCCTCCATTCTGATCTTATGGATGTCAAAATCAAACATTACCAAAACACAAATTCTGCCTCACAGTTTCCTTATATTTCCATCAATCCAAATGAGATTTGGCATAAGGATATACGTTATGACAACCCCTAAAACAGATTTTGATTTACAGGGTAAAAAAAAAAAAGACAGAGACAGAAGAAAAAAAGTTGTAAAATTAGGATTTTTGGCCTATTTTTTAAAAATTTTACCAGTATAGATAAGACTTTGCCCAAATATACCTTACAACAACTTCTGCAGACTGAAGTAGACATGTATGAGGTTTGTGCCTTTCTCATGATTTTACAGGATCAAAGATAAAATGTTTTTGCAAAGTAGGGACTTTAAACCTAATATTACTTTATATTTTCACAATCTAGATGAGACTTTCTAAACCTCCACAAACTGAAAGAGACAGATTTGGTATCAATGTCATCCTTGCAATTTTTCAGAGGTTGAAGGTCAAAATGTTTTGCTTAATTAGGGGTTCTGGCCTACATTTAATTATATTTCATTCACTACAGATAAGACTACATAAAGATATCTTGTGACAATCCCCAGAGACTAGGTCAGTCTGATGCCTTTCTTGTGACTTTGTAGATGTCAAAGGTTAAAATATTTTGCAAATTAGATAATTCTGGCCTACCATTCCTCTATACTTTGATTAATCTAGATGAGATGTTGCACATATACTTTGCAACATTTCCCACAAACTAAAGCAGACATATTTGAGATTTCTGCCCTTCTTTTGACTTCATATGAAACGTATGTAACAGAGAGCACTTAATCTAGACATTATCTGCATATGTAAATATTACAAGGGGTTGTTCTTAATGTTAGAAAGAATTAAAGAATATGTCTTATTTGCTTAAAAATCAGCTACAGAAATTTTGTCATTGTGAAAACTTCTATCCCTCTGAAGAATATATGTCCCTTTCCCTGCGTTGAATATTATTCTCTCTTGAAATGTATGTTATTCTGTAGAATTTATCAAACAAGGAGTGGTGAGGCATACTGCACTTATTTGCAAATGTTGATCTTTCTAGTTGATTTCTTTAAAGAGTAATATATGAAATTTTATAAATATGGCTAAATATTGACAAAGTACAAACTTGTGATATTGAAAATCTATACAACTTAAAATTATTGTCAGTATGTGATGCTTAATAATTATACACCGCTGAATAAAGAAAAACAGTACATTATATGTAATTATTGACTTCATTTTAACATAAACATTTTAGGACAAAGGGCCTGCTAGTCCATCAAGGCTTTCCTATCTACTAAACTAAACTTCAAAAAATGAGACACTTAAAGCCAGCCTTGTTTATAACAAAATGTGTTTGTAAAAATATTCCTCAAACAGTATTCTGCTGACTTAACTGTAATAGAAATCAGCATTGCCAACAAACATTACATACATTTGAATAACTTATCTGAATAAAAAATAAAATAATATTTTTCTTCTTAAGCACAAAGCTACACAATAGGCTATCTGTGCTGTGCTCCACCACAAATATCGAAATCTGATTTTTAGCATTACGAGTTTTGACTTACTGCTGGACTATTAGGGGCAAAAGAATATTAAGTACAAAAAAGGCAACCATGAGATTATGACCAATACAAGTTAGAATAGTTTAGGTGAAAAAAACAACAACTAATTTTGCATTGAGCCAATATGACTTAGTTACTTCAGCTGATTTGCCAAACATTATATAATTGTGTATGTTGAAATGGATTGACTTTATACTTGGTTTTACTTGACAGTAGAGGCTATAATACATTGTGTATACAGTTAAATGAAAACAACTACACAACCACTTTGTACTACTAAGTTAATGTTACCTAACTGATCTATGCAGCAACAAACACTGTCCATAGTGTATATAATCATGAAAATAAGTTATGAGAGGGTATAAATATGGTTGTTATGTGTATAGTCTTGAGAACAATAGGTACACAACCACAGTATATACAGCATTTTGAACAATATCTGCATAGGCATTACATATGTGATCAAATAAAAAAGAAAAACTAAACAACCATCATGAAAACAATTTATGACTATATACACAACCATTTTGAAACACTACCTATTATTAGTTGCAACCAAGTGAGATATGTACAAACCAAGCCTAACCTAAAGTAACCAAACCTTGCCTATCATAAGATAAGCTAGCATAATCAGATCAAACAATGAAACATAACCTAAACCTAGATGACATAAGAAAGCTTAGAAATATATTATGCCAATGTCTGATAATCATAGTTCTTTGTGCAATCAACCAAAAATGATAATATTTCATTATATTACTCAGGTACAAAAGAAAATCCCCAAAACATTTTTAACTCACAAGAGAAATATATATATA
>NW_013667474.1:211905-213503 GCF_000517525.1 Limulus polyphemus
AAAGGGTCTTGTAGATTCAATTCAAAGGCCCAAGCCCTGGTATCATGAAACTAATTCCTTTGTCTATTATGCCATTGTGACATGCCATGTGGTATGAAATGTGAATACTTATGAACACAAGCAATTACGGTGTAGCAGTATATACATACCCACAGAAATTGAACATCCACCATACCCTTTGAACTCTAGGTGCATGACCATCACATATAATATATAGTCACTACCAAATCTGACTGTAATTTGTATAAAACATATAATGTAGGTGCATATTATTATTAATTCATCTACCACACCAAATATATTACTTTCTTTGAGTTTAACTACTGACATACCTGTTACATTTTACCTACTTTTAGTATTTAACTGTTACTTGAGACATTAAGTAATCCTATAACTAAGGTTCAATGTACTTCTGTTAATAAATAGTATTGTTCTGTGACTGTGTAAGAGGTCTATGCCTGTGAAAGTTTTGTAATTACCTAAACTCAGAAAAGCAATATTTTAGTTTTATTAAAGGTAGTCGTTTGTTTATAAAAAACACATTTATTTTTAAAAGACCCGTCATTTGTATGATAATAATTTACGAATATCTAATTATAAGTTAACAGACCTACCAGATTAACAATATTAATATTATAGTACTCTACACATAATTATTAAAACGGATAGCAATCTCTAGTGTAGTTAGTAATAGTAAGTAAACTGTATCAGTGCAAACAGTAAAACTAAAAATAAAGTCGAAAAAGCACAACTTCTTACCACTGCACCAAATTAAATCATATGACATGCGACGTCCAACTTAACCCCTTCAAACTTTCTAAAGACAGAGGAACGTCTAACTTCAAGTTCAAAATTGGAGCTCTTCACTAATACCTAATGAGTAAGTTTTAATATATTAGAGTATGACTAGGCCCTAAAAACTGTAGCTCCTAATTTTTGACATAGTATTAATACTAATAGTATTATTATAACATCCCGAATATTCTGCAGAGCCCTCTATGTAAAGACAACATTTACTATTAGGATTTACATTATGTCTTTAACATTTCGAACCCGGTAATTCTATTACATAAAGTAAGTAATCTTGATACATTTAATTTGTAAAAAATTAATAAATGATATATAAAAAATAAAGGTAATGGGGTGCACAAATAATTTTCTTTTATAAACATCTGAAAGAACAGACTATAATTGTATATTTCGAAGAATGAAACAATGAGAACTCTAAATAATAAGAGAATATTGTTCTCAGTTCTAAAATAGCCCCTCTGGTGTATTAATGGTAAGCTTGAGGACTTATAACACTAAAATTCGGGCTCGATACCCGCGGTAGTCATAGCACGGATAGCCTACTGTATAACTTTGCTCTTAAACAGAAACAAAAAGCAAACTGTTCTAAAATAACGTTATTATTGTTATTCGGTTTGAAGGCTTGCAGCTAATCTATTTAGAATACGAAATTTTCGTTTAAAGAAACTCGAATAACTATAACAAATTAACAAGAGTGTGTCTCGTATACAAAAAACTTTACATTACAAGTTAAAAATGAATGGCTCATAAAGTTCCGTAACTTTTGAGTTACTGTAGTTTAAAATATT
>NW_013667474.1:214480-215809 GCF_000517525.1 Limulus polyphemus
AAAGACTTGTGTCGTTAAAGTTTCGTTGGAACGAAGTTACGGAAAAAATCAATTAACAAACGGAGACGTAACAATATGCTTACTTGAAGACCGTTGAAAAGTTGATTTTAATTACTAGCTTACCTGCTGTGTAATATACTAGCCACGGGTTTGAATCCCATTACCGAAGGTGTTCATCCTTTTTGCCGTGGAGGCGTTATAATGTGACGGTCAATTCACTATTTTCCACGCCATGGACACAGCAAATAGATTAATGGTTTTCCCCCTCAAAACAAACAATCTCACTATTTGTTTAGAGTAGCTGAAAAGTTAGCTGTATGTGGTTTTGACTAGCTGACATCCTCTCTAGTCTATCACTTCTAAATTTGGAACACCTAGCGCAGATAGTCCTCGATAACATGATAACGACCATCGATAACATGATTTAAGCATGCATTCTATTTTATTTTGTATTTAGTTGTACTCTGTCAGTTTTATCTAGAATTCTTCAAAATTTTGCACTATTTTCGTTGTCTTGAAATCTTGGTCAGATCTGTCGTCTGAATAAGTGAGTTGATTTCAGTTCATATAAAGTTCTGATTCTCCGATAAATACTAATCCCATACAAATGCATACTTAGAGATCAGTAATATAATAATGTTAACTAGGACATTATCAATTTGATACAGCTTTAAATCAGTTTTAACAAACAAACAAAAAGTAGAGCTCACAGAAAGAAACTTATTGTTACGACAGCGGAAGTCACGTGACCCTGGTAACACGTAATGAGTTCTAGAAAGATCGGGGAACATCACGAATAATCCAGTATTTGCTAGGCGCCCTCTATTCTTGTATATAAGTGCGCCATACAATGAATCGGAATAGAATTGCAGACAGGCAGAGATAGAGACGGACAATTAAGTCAAGCGCGGTAGTAAGTAAAGTGCGTGAATCGTTCGTTGTGAATTATAGCGTGTGTTTAAATAAAACTGATTGTGGAAATTAAGTGCAGTGGTGGGATTCAGCCGGTTCGTGCGAACCTGTTCTTAGAATTTAATGACCTCCACGAACCGGTTGTTAACAATCGTATGTATAGGCCTAATACTAATAATTTAGATAAGTTCATAAGAATCTGTATAACAAAAACACTTACCTGCTGGCAAATGATTCATCAGAGATCTAGTAGACCTAGTCCGCCTAGCCTGCTAGTAAAGTTGCGTTGTAAACACGCGTACTTGTAAGTTGTAACGTTATTATTAGATCTAACTTAGTTATATCATCTACTATAGGCCAAGCGTCCTAGGCCTACGTGTGAGTGCAAATCTGTGCTGAATTATTAGCCAGCGGGTG
>NW_013667474.1:216779-233314 GCF_000517525.1 Limulus polyphemus
AGAACCTGTTGTTAAAATATTTGAATCCCATCACTGATTAAGTGTATTGGAAAGTTGTATTAAGAAACAATAAACTAGTTTTATTTAAGAAAGGACTTGTATCGCTGAAGTTTTTCGGAAGGAATTTTTACGGGAATTAACAAACGAGCAAAAACGTAACATTATTATCCTATTTCATTTGAGTTGTATCACTTTAGCTCGCAGAATATCTAACTTTGACAATGTATCATATAAGCTGATTTTTACTTTTATTTTACAATAGCTAGAATTCCATACAACAGAATTTTCATTGCTCCTGTTTCTTATCATTTGCAATGAAGGCGAAAGAAAATATATCTACACAATTAACAGACATATCCACTTCAAGGAAGCCGGTGCAGGCACTCCCTGCACTGCGAGAGTTACAAATTAAAATACACAGTACAAAAATGTCTTGGAAATTTAGGTCATATTGTTTCATACATTTTTTTTATAAAACAATGTAAGTAAACAAATAAAAACATTGCACTTAAACTGCTTTTACCCCGACCTATGAAATGACATAAAATTCATTATAAGGAATAGCATATCACACAGGATACTTTTTAGATTCAACCTAAAAATATTTTTAAAAGAAAACTCCATCTTTCACTTCTCATGAATTTAGTTGTCAGTACAACAAACTAATAATCTTTTAACTATACAACATACAAAAATCACAGGCCTACAATGTTTGTTTGTAGAATGCTCCTTTCGATAGTGGCCCAGCACGGCCAAGTGGTTAGGGCGCTCGACTCACAATCTGAGGGTTCGAATCAGCCATAGGGGTATTATATAGTGACAGTCATTCGTTGGTAATAGAGTAGCCCAAGAGTAGGCGGTGGATGGTGATGACTAGCTGCCTTCCCTCTAGTCTTTCACTACTAAATTAGAGACGTGTAGTTTTGCGCGAAATTCAAAAACAAACCTTTCACTCGTGTTATAAGTGAATGTAGTACCAAGTTGTAATATCCTTGCCCTTAGATTGTAATAAGCTAAATGAGATCTATGCTGAGGAAGCTCAAAAAATATAATAAATTTATAATTTATTTTTTGTTTGGTGTTTTCGGGCAGATCTGTTTCTGATACTGAAAGCGCCGGGATTCACTTCGAAAATTTCGACATTGTATACTATTAGTTCACGCAGGGTTTAGCCTGTGATCATTTGTGCATATCCTTTTGAAAACAACGAGAAATATTTAGAAGGTTTGAGTAACATGACGTCAATTCACAACAGTTGAACTACACAACCAATGATTCGTAAACAGTTACTCGCGATATGTAAACAATCTGAATCATAACGTTTACATTAAACTTAAAAACGAAATGAAACAGTCATGTATTATCCAACATTGACCAGTTTTCCTGCTAAAATGCCAAAAGACAACCTGAGCCAGAAGAGGGCACACGAGTTTGTTGAAACTAGTTTTGCTTTACCAATGCTTCGATAGTTTGGTCTGTTTACTGTTAGCTAATAATACTAATATATTCAAGTTTAGGTAAAAGAAAAAATAAATATTTGCTTAAGATGTATATGGACATAAAACCAGAAACTGTTAACTTTTACTTTTAGCTCTAGTAGTAGTCAGTTGAAACTTTATTATAATACCTTACTTTAGAAATTCATCTTCAAGTTTGAGACAGGGTTTTTATACCGCAAAATCACTTGTTAACTTAACCACTGTTTGAATGTGTAAATTGTATTTGTAAGTGGAGTATTCCCTCTCTTTATTGAAATAAGTATATTTTATGCATATCTCCATTTTAGCTTAGCTTTCGCAGTTTTATTTTTTCATCTGTTTAAATTTATGATAGTTTGAATTACGTTTTAATAATACGGGGATTCGAGTGTACATGCACTGATACAGGATATTCACTCGACTTGAACTTGAGGCTAAACTGACAAAATTACATGTATTATGTATACGGTATAGGTAGCTTATATTACTAATATTAACAATGAATGAAAACTTGGAAAAGAAATCAACCATGGAAGATAAAAAGTATTCGCAGCTGACGAGAGAATCCATTAATTTATTTGCTGAATGTGGTGGTCATTCCGAAATCCCTGACAATATCATAACCCTTCTTGCTGAAGACAGTAACTATCGTTTGAGAGAAGCGCTTCAGGTAAAATTATTACTGACATTAGCGTATGTAATTATAAATATATAGTCTAGCCTAGTACTAGTAGCATAACTGCTGACTATGACAATAACTTACTCAAGTTACTGTGCTAACGTTACAAATTAGAAGTGGCATAATCATGATTTATTTAGTGTTACTCTTAAGCCTACTTTAAGTTTATGCTAACTTGAATGTTTAAAATTAAAAATAACATTCTAAAGGGGCTGATATGAGTGCTGCCATGGAAATTATAAATCAGTTAATCTTACTTCTGTAGTGTGAAAAATTTTAGTTTTATAAATGAAACTTTGCAAAATCATTTAGTGAAATATAATATAAAAATTGAAAATCAGCATGGATTCTAAACCAAAGGGACTTCATTCCCGACTAATCTTTTAATTTTTTTCTTGATTATGTTACATGTTATTAGGATGATGAAAAGGGTTAACTTGGTTTACATACATTTTCCAAAATCTATTGATAAGGTACCACACTAAAGTTTAGCAAAGAAGGGTGTTAACTTGGTTTATGTAGATTTTCAGAAATCTTTTGTTAAGGTACCACACAAAAGATTAGCTAAAAATCATATCTGTAGGTTGGTGGGAGGGAAAGTTTAATTAATTGAATTATAGAGTGAGTGGACGGGAAAAAGAAGAGATTGCTGTGGTCACATTATTTATAATAAATAGAAAGAAAATATTTTCATTTACTGAATTACATGATAGGTTAGCTCATTCTGATGATAGCTTTTGAATTATTCAGCTTAACATTTTAAAAGTGCTATTAGTGAGCTCACCTCAACCAAGTAAGAGAAATATATGTGAAATATATTGTAACAGGCTAAATGGAGTATTTTTTAGGATTTGAGCAGATGTAGCTTGCTTGGCAGAGCATTGGAATCAGAGCACAAGTGCAAACTGCAGGTCTGTATTTCAAGGCAAGATCTGAAAGAGTTTTGAAATATTTAATATGTTATTGTGGTGCTAAGATAGTGGTTATTTCACCCATTAGGGTAATCTGACCTCAGCAGATGATAAACTAAACCATCTGCATACATGATTAGCTCACCATTGATATAGTGCACTGAGTATGTGAATCTGTTGTCTGTTTGAGGTTACTGTGATATATGTTGTATTGTTGGCATGAGGTTTCAGGGCTCTATAATTAGACAAGTAATAAAAATAACTTTGAAAAAATAAGGATGATGTAGGGATGGCAATGTCAAAAAAGTACAAAAACAAGGTAGGGATGAATACACAAAAACATACAAAAATCTTTATATAAGTAACCAAATATTTCTAAAAAAACTTTTATCTACAATTAAATACTAAATTTCTTTCATTTGCATGAATTCAGGTTTGAATAAAAGCATTTAAACTGGATAATGCTATGAAGTCTTACAATGGCTAGTTCCCATAAGCTTGTAACATTGACTCAGTGGCTACTCATGTAGAGATTTGTGTATGGTTTTGTATGTTCATCCCTACCTTGTTTCTCTGCTTTTTGGCATTGCCATCCCTACACCATCCTGATTTTCTTTATTACTTGTTTCCCCTCTTTTTTTTTAAGCCTGGCATAATGAGTTGTCTTGATGGACATCATGTGTTGAAGTTAATGAAATGCTATACTGCTTCTGAACTCACCAAGATAAAATGTGACATTTTGATGTGTAAATCATCACAACTTCAAGCATTGGTGAGCTAGCTCTTTTGACACCAGAACCAGAATAATCAGTTGAACATTTTTCTGTTATGCTACTTGCTGGTTCTCAACTTTAGCAATGTTTTTTGGCTAAACTAAAGGTAGTAATAGGTTTCAAGCACTCTAAATCCTAATATTGGTGTTTATAAAAGTCTTAGATTGTTGTAAAAGAGATTTGAGACTATGATGAGCAATATATAATATGAGGTGGTCTTTTTTTTCCCAACTCATCTCTACATACTAAGTACTACTGTGCTTAGTGATAAAGAACAAGCCATTTTTATCTCATTTGCTTTCAAATTTAGATCAAGAGAGAGAGAGACTTTTCTTATCAGTGACATCCACAGACAGTAAAAACCACTATTGTTGTTGTTGCCCTCTTATTCAGATTGTGAGGATTTTGAGCATCATTCACATAATTCTTCTGTTGCACTATTACAAAAGTTTTATGAATGCTTTTGCTTTTAACTTCATCTGTCTCCATTTTTCTTGTCTTAAGATTCTGAACATTCAAATGGATTTATTAGGAGGGCATGATCCCATAATGATGCATTTGTGCCTTTACATTTATTCCTTTTTGGGGGAAGGGGATTTGGTGGACATTTGTAATATGTCTGCTTTCTTTTTTTTTAATTTGGAGTATAATTTTTCTATCTTCCTATCCTCATATGCATCAGATAAGTTAAGTACTTTTTTCTATTTACTCCAGCTTTTGCTAACTTCAAATGGAACATTATTTTCAGAACAGATTACTTTTGAATTTTCTTTGTATCATTTAAATATTTTTTTTTGTTTTTGACCTTGACCAAAATGTTTTCCATGTAGATTAACATTTGGATTGTATGGCATGAATATAGGGTACTTTCCATCAGTTTTGTTATCCGTCATCTTCTCCTTGATTGCCTGCCTGTGCTTGTTTTCGTTATGTTTATTATATGTAAAACATCTTTTTTTGTTCAAGTGCTTTCTAAGATTTTTCTTTAACCTAGAGGCTTTGTAAGAATATAAATCAATTTCAAGATTTTACCAGTCATCCAATTCTATTGGTAATGGACTCGTTTAGTAATAGTAGTAAGTAAATGTGTTTAGCAAGGAAATATTATATTGCATAGGTTTACTTTTAAAAATATATTATTACATATATGCTGTTTCACAACAATACTTGCTTTATGAATAGAATTAGAGCCTTATTATTTTGAACTCAATACATGTAGTACATTCATAACCTTCAGGCTTTATTATTTGTTGAGATCAAGTTAAATGAACCATTTCATGTCAAATTAATCATTTCAGGATAGTTTTGAACATGATCTCTTCCAGTTGTGATAGTAATTGGCTGGAATGTTGGTGTCATAAATATATAAGATTTTGTCAAGTTTCACATCTGTAAGTTGAATGGTTTTTATGTCACTCATCAAATATTTTTTCTGAAATGGCAACCAGGTGAGATCTATGACATAAAAGTATCAATATATATATATATTTTAATTTTTAAAGTTGCAGTAAAAAGTAAATTATTGCTGAAAAACTCTGGGTGTTATAGCCAAATATAATATTTTTTTCTTACATTATGAATTTTGATCTTTGACATTGAATTGTTGAAGTTTGACCTCATTTGGACAACCAAAATCAAAGTTGGATTCTAAAGTTCACACGATCCTCTTAAGTTTATACTAAAAATCAGCCTGGGATCAGGAAATATTCACTCATTACATTGTGTCATTGTAGTTTCATGGGGATAAACTTAGGAATGACTGGAAAGGAAGAACAACTTGAGAGGGTAGAGGGTTCAATCAGTGTGTAAAAACACATTTATGGGACACCTCTAATGCCTACTAACAGTTCATTGTGCTGATGCTACATCATGTGATGACTATTGGTAACAAAAAGTGGTACAATATTTAAGTATACCTGTATATAATGGAGCATATACTGAATGTGATGTAGATTTAAGAATCTATAATTATGAACTTCTGATTGACTTTTTTTCCTTCCAAGTCGTTTGCTCCATTGGGAGTTTCATTGAGATTACCTCTGAGTCAAGTAGTAGTGGATAACTATTTAAACTTCTACCAAGTGAACAGCACCTGACAGAACTACAAGTAAGAGGTTTGCTGGAGTTATACCAGTTATACCAGCCTCCGAAAAAAAGCATTGTAATCCAAAAAACTTGCACCCTACCAATGCACCTATGAATGAATTGTGCAAAATTAGTTTGGATGGGGAAAAAATATTCATGTGGAACTGTCAATCTGATCCCAGATCAGTAACAATGCAACAAGTACAGAAAATATTTGATCCAAACTAAATTCCGATACAATATATTACCTCAGTGCACAGAAAAGGCTTTCTCTACTTGTACTGTCCTCTATTGGCACAAATTTTCACTCACCACTAGCCTTGATACTCCCAATTATTTCTGCACTCAAGTATGCAGATGATTATGCAACAACCCTTCACTAATAGGAGTGCAATACTTCCCCTATTGTAACTAGCACCCTCTCTAATCTTGCAGCTGTTAATCACTTTTTGATTGACAGTCTTATTGAATAGACATCTTTTCGCTCGTGGTTTGATTCACTTATCCACAAGTTTTTACGTTCTTAATTTTTCAACTTTAATTACATTGTTCTTTATCATTTTCTTTCTCTTTTGTGAAGAGGTACAAATTATTTTATTTATCTTCTTTCCTCTTTAAATTTTGTGAGTTATACACTCGCAATTTCATGTGGCCACAACTACAACTGCTGCAACAGAACTACCAACCACATCCAATGGATCGGAACCATGAATCTCGTCCCATGAAGTGACGGCTTTGGTCCTCTGAGAGTTGAACAATTTCATGCAACGAACAGAACAAACTGATAATTCTCATATCACAGTTTTCAGTGATCGGGAAGTTTTGGATTTAGACAGTTTTTTCCCCCTCCTGAATATGCCTCTCAGTCACATCTCGTTTTGGGGGACTTACCCTGACCTCTTTCCCCTTGGGTGGATTTGATTATTCCAGTATGTTATGTTCTGTCCTTATCTCCCATTTCCTATGTTTCACTCCTGCTTTTCTTGAGGACTAACCTTTGGGACATTATTTTAGTGTTTCCTTCTTTCCTGGGTATTGGGGTTCATGCAAATGGTTTTGGAGAGGGCGGTATGCCTCAATCCCCACTTACTGTGGACAATCATACTTTTGATTATTATTCTTTCAACTTCCCTTATTTGGACTAACAGCATTGGCATTGCGTCTCCATTAGTAGACATAAGATCCTGATAATTCGATTACCCTTTTCTGTATTTGTCTTGTTCTGACCACCCTTCTCAGGTCAGGGCTGGTGTGGACCAGACTATTCCTATTTGCCCATGTTTGGAGGTTCTTGGCAGTTGACCTATGGGTTCTGAAAGTCGTTTAAGTAAGTCTGGTCTTCTACTTCCATTCATCTCCCCCATTATCTCACAATTCCATTTCCTTCCCTCCTCTTTGAGTTTCTGTTTTTTCATGCCTGATTCATTTCAGAGGCCTTCATTTCCACTGTTCTATGGATGTATGGTTGCTTCTTGCCTCCTCACGAGACGACTCAGTCCTACATCTTCAGTTTCTTCTCCAGGACATTGTCATGGTGGGTTGGCTTGTCAAAGTAGAGGAATATTTTCTCATACTCATACAATTTTTGGTTCATCTTAGGGTGTTTTTCAATTCCCTCCTCCGTTGGGCTTTACATTTTCCACTTCAGTTGCAAGCTATGGAATGTCTTGTATGCAGCATCTCATCCTCTTCTTCTTCTACTGCATGAGAGGTTATCTCACTTTTGGGAACATGGGCTTCTTATGATACCCTCATTCCTTTTGTTCATGCCCTCATGCATCATCATCATCATCAGTGGGATTTGATAGACCAATGGAGCCTTGTTTGGGATCCCTTAGATATTCCCCTTCCCTAACAGACTGACTTTAACTGGTGGTTTGATCGGAACAATACTACCATGGGTATTCCTCTTCCAGAATGTCACCTTTTATGGTTGCTTCTTTTTCCAGTTGTGAGGTGTATCTCAACACTCAGGAGATCTGGGGCAATGATATATTTCCAAGTCCTCTCTCTCCATATCAATCTTGGAACTTCTTGCTGCTTGTCCAGGAGATAAAAGAAAAGAAAGGGAGGGGACACCAAAAACTAGTGCAGCAGTGGAAAAAATGTGAAAGCTGGCCAATACGTAACTAGTACCATAACAGCTCCTGCCAGAGGACAAGGAAAAAGAGACCAAAATCAGGGAAAAGGTGTATTGAGAAAATTGGTAAAAGTTCAAATCTGGGACACCCCACAAACCCCAAAAAAATGGATACATCCAAAAACCACACAGCAGAGAGAGTCTTGTCTGGACGGGATAACTGATCTGCAACCAGATTCAGGGCACCCAGATTATAACATGCCAACAAAGTGATGGGATAGCAATGGGTCCAATAAAGAAGATCCAATGTGAGAAAACAGAGGTCAGTTGATTGAGTGCCCCTTGCCCAATGATGCACGAGACTACCATAGAAACATTGGAGTGAATCATCACCAACTGGCCCCTAAATGCCTGCAGGAAGTGAAGGAAAGATAGCCTACAACAAAGGAAACTGAAAGGCTCTGTTCAAAATGCCATGGCAAAAAGA
Source organism: Limulus polyphemus (assembly GCF_000517525.1). Taxonomy (NCBI): domain Eukaryota; kingdom Metazoa; phylum Arthropoda; class Merostomata; order Xiphosura; family Limulidae; genus Limulus; species Limulus polyphemus. Next base: position 225,273 of record NW_013667474.1, read on the forward strand.
ATGGTATGCAAGGAACTGCAGGATGGGAAGGACCTAAGGACAGACCAAAAATGGTATGTGTACCACATACGTAGATAAACTGCCATGGAGGAAGAAAGAAAAGAATGGAAAACAAAGGAAGATACATGCAAAAATATGGTCCTTCTGGCAAGGGACCAGACAAAGCCATGAGTGAAAATGGAGTGCAGGTACAGACAGATGAGGTATGCCAGAGTGTGGCTGATGGAGGAATGTCAAGGGTAGTGTTTTCTGCCACTTTTGCATTCACCAACTTTGCTTGTATTTTCCATTTGCCATTCTTATCCATGTTTTTTGTTCCTTCAATTTTCCCATCTTTCCCAACCTGTCTCCCTTCTAGATTAGCACCACTATGTGGTTCTCCATGTTTTCCCCATCCTTTATTGGACATTTTATGTTCATGTTCTTTAAATCACCTTCCCATGAAGTCCCTGTTCCTGCTCTTGTTGTCTTGTACTGCTCCCTTCCATGGTTCCAGAATCTGTTTGTTTCTTCTGGGAAATCCTTACCTCTCCCATGACATTTTTCTTATTTCCCTTCCAGGTTGAATTTACTAGTTAATTTGTCTTACATTTTTCTTCCTGATGATTGTCACCTTTTCATGTTTTCTTCCCATCAGATCCATCACCTTACTATGTCTCTGGCTGCACAATTCCATCTCCCCTTGGAGGACATCATCAGTGCTGTAACTGTTTATCTGTGGGTGGTAAGTACTCTGTTAATTTTCTTTTCAAGGGCCTTTATCTCATATTTAAATCCCACTCAGTGGCAAGAGTTGCCTGACTGGGTATACTTGGTCTTAACTCTTTGCTGTATGACCTGTGATCATATACCATGCTAAATGACTGTGATATTGAGGCTCTTCCTACCATGGACCTGATGCACAATTCCAGATGCCACCAGGTATTGGTTGATTGACTCCATCAAAGTGTCCTCTATGCATCGAAATACAATATCATAACATGTCAAAAGGTCATGTTACACACATCGTTGAGATGGAGTGTATTGAAGGACTGCTCATAGGTATCTCTCGTGGTCTGTTGTTTTATAAGTATGTTCATCCCGGATTGTACATTCATGGACTAACATGAGTAAAGCAGATAAGGATTACTGTTCATCTCTGATGATCCATGGCATTGAGGCTCTTCCTATTGGGAATCTGATGTACAATTCCAGATGCCGCCAGGTGTTGGTTGATTGCTCTGCTTTTCAAAATAGGTATCCTGGTCACCCATTGCAATGTCTCTGGTACTGTAGCCCTCCAGACTCTCCAGTGCATTTTTTCCTTCCTTCTTCTAGTGGAGTATGGAAGTCCTTGCCACTTACGGGCTCCTAGTCACTGGGGTGGTGGACCATGGAGGCCTTCCTCCTGAGTGTACCCAATACCTGTTAGTTGAGAGTAGGGCAGTGACATTCTTCTGGTGTAGATGGCGTGACACCCTTTCTACCACAAACCCAATGTATATTTCCAGATGCTGCCAGGTGTTGGATATGCACTCCACGATATATTAATATTTGCCCCTCTGGCTGAAGGACCCTACCTTCCTACCACCTGCCAGAAGCCAGTTCCTGGAGATTGGGTGTTGGTTGGTGCTGGACCAGCCATCTAAGTCCTCACATGTGTTTGGGTGGTACCTTCCTCCTACCATGGACTGGACGTTAAATTCCCAATGCTGTCAGGTTCTGGACTAGAGATTCAACCCCAAATTACAGCCCCTTTTCCTACCATCTGCTGGATGTTGGTTCCCAGTGTGTCTGGTGTTGGTTGTAGTTGGACAAGTAACATGAATTCTCACATGTTTAAGGCTGGGTTCCCTCCTCCTATCAAGGACTGGACAAGAAATTCCAATTGACGGCAGGTATTGGACAGGAGAGGAACACACACCTGGGCTTTCCACCTTCCTACCATCTGCTGGATTTCGGTTCCCAATGAATCTAGTGTTGGTTTAGTTGGAGGTGTGAGTATGCGGAAATGATTTTGGTAAGGAAGCTCAGCTTCCTTGCCAATACCCATCTTTCTACTGCAGACCTGATGTACAATTCCAGATGCCTTTAGATGTTGGTTGAGGTTGAATTCCCATTTATGATCTGTCATGCCCTAGCCACTCTACACCAGGGGGTCCAGTTATTTCTGTAATTTTTTTTATGGGTCCCTCCATGTTTCCACCCTTTTTGGCAACACATTACTAAAGGGTGAAGAGTATACCTAGCTTAGAAGTGATGTAGTGTCCTATGGGTGTGTTGTTTTTAATTCCTTCTCATACCCCATGGTTTTTCCTTTGGATACTTCCTGAAGGGGGATAATCTTCTAACCAGCCCTCCATTGGTTCAATGTGGGATTCTAGCTTTTTGTGAGAGGAGGTAAGATATTGTATCGGAAGTTAACATTCTTCTAAACTGAAAATGTATTTCGAATAGATACTTACCTGACCAATCTTGAAGTAGTTAACAGCTCTAAGATTAAAGAGGGTGCTAGTTACAATAAGGGTAGTGTCACACTCGTATTGGTGGAGGGTTGCTGCATAATCATTTGTAGTGGGAGTATCAAGGCTAGTGGCAAGCAAAAATTGGCACCAGAAGAGGGCAATATAAGTAAGGTCAATTTCTATTAGAAATACATTTTCATTGTAGGAAAGTGATAATATTTCCCTAACAGTAAAAAAAGTCGCAGCAGCAGCAGTTCATTGTCATTGGGGAGCGGTATTTCGGAAGAGAAAGATGTATTTTAAAGAAGGTATCACTGAAGTCTTGGTGAGATTCCTGTGGCTACTGTCCAAGAAGGGTCACTCAGAAGAGAAATTTAGATGTATTGAGGGAACTATTGGGAAATGGCTAAGGTTAGAGGCCTTTGAAATTCAAGAAAAGTGTTCCAAAAATGAGGAAGAATTTGATAACATGATGTTACAGCTGAAGTAAAAGTTAGCAGCTCCATTAAGAGAAGCAAAAAAAATTCAACTTTTAACAATTCTGTCCAAGAGCTGGAGCATTTAGAAATTCCGAATTCAACACAACATTTCAAATGGCATGGACAGCAAAACAATTAGTGGAGGAGAAGGGTATCCTTGCCACACCAAACCCTCAACAATTAAAACCTCTCAGCCATAACACATTAAAAGTAGTTAAAGATTTTTACAAGAATGATCTAGTCAGCAAAGTTGTGCTTGTCATTAGAGATTGTTGGAAAAAAAAGGAGAAAGCACAGAAGAAGCTTACGTTGTGCAACTTTTCCGAGGCCTACACCATGTTTAAACAGAAGCATGTGAATGTCAAGGTTGGAGTTAAGCAAGTTTACTGAACTTTGTCCAAAGAATATTGTGTTAGCAGGGGCAAGTGGAACACACTGTTTGTGAATTTGTGTAATTCACCAGAACACCAAACTCATTATGGAAGGGTCATGATTGAAGGTGATTCTTGTTTCAAAGGTCTGATGGGAACTATGAAGGAGAACTCGCCTATAAAATATCCTAGCCCTGATAACTTGCAATCTGCCACAGACAGCTTTATTGTTAAAATACTGACTTTTTGATACAATTGTGCCTACTGCAGAATAAATTAATATGAAGAGACAGTGCTTGTAAAGGATGTACTAAAGGTGAATTACAAGGTATGGGTGACTGTAGACAGGACAACTATTAATATAATCAATAAATCAGATGAGGATTTTGTTGATGCTCTTATTGATAGCCATATTGCTCTTGGGAAACATGATTTTTATCTTCAAGCATCAGGTGAAGTTCCTGAAAGAGAAGAAAGATAATTTGGAAGAAGAACAAGTAATTTTGATTGGAGATTTCTCTGACAATTTTTCTTATGCAAGATGCAGCTTGGGCATTTCTCTTGAGGAATGACCAGGTCACATTTTATCTTATTTGTTTGTTATTACCATTGTCTAGACACTCAATATATCAAATGTTAGTTTTGATGCATTTCAAATTGCAAGACATTGTTACTGTCTATTTATTTGCGAAGAGACTCTTTGCATATCTGAAAATAAAATTGAGTTGAAATATCTTTTTTTACTTCTCTGATGGTGGTTCTTCACAATACAAGAACTTCAACAAATCTCATCAAGTGTACATCTCACCAGCAAGAATATGGAATGCCATCAGAATGACACTTCTTTTAATGAGACATGGAAAAGGGCTCTGTGATGGTGTTAATGGAATCACCAAGTTGTTTGCAGCAAAAGCAAGCCTTCAATGGTCAAATAATCCAATATTCACCGTAAGAGCATTTTTTTTTCAATGGGCTTGAGAAGCTCTCCTTGGCATTCATTTTGAATGCATCAAGGTGATAAACTTAGAAATGACTGGAAAGGAAAATAATTTTCTCAACTTGTGCTTTTAATAATTCCATAATACTGGCAAAGCAAGGGTTGTGAATGGTTATAATTCATACACATACTGGAAATGCTGATGAAAAGAGGTAAGTACACATAAAAGGCAAACGATGCAACATCATTAGTCTACATTAACTCAGTTGATGACCTAAAGCACTGTTGTTGCCTTCTGCTGTTCTTTCTCTGACAACTATTGTCATAGTGGGGGTTATCAACAGGAAGATTTGGTCTCATTCCCACAACCATACCAAAAACTTTGAATGAAAAACTTTGTGCTGGTCCAGTAGGATGCAAAAACTGGACTCTGACCTCATCACTTCTTTGCATTCTTCAACAACAGCCAGCAACAATTTATAATTATATCCACAAGCATCAACATTTTGAAATATCTTTCATCAAGATAAGCTCTCTGAGGCTACTAAATTTCACATATTTTCCCACATCTTGGGCAATGTAACTGTACAGAAAAAACACAACTTTTAAGGCCCTGTTACTATCACTGATGCACTGAGCTAAGCTTGCAAGATTTTCTCCTCTGTGTCAACTTCATCTGCTAAAAAAAAAGCATCTTGGACAAAATGACTTACCTTTCTTATAATTATATTTGATGCCTCTCTGTTCCACAAAACACACACAAAAATAGAATATAGCCTTTAAGATTTTGCTTTTATTCAACAAGTGAATAAAATCAATACAATGCCATTGGTAGTTCAGTTTTATGTTGAATGGTATATTCCATGTTTTGTATCTAATCTCTTCAAATGTGTATTGGTTGAGGTATCTTAACAGTTTTTAACATTTAGCCATTGTGATTTTATACTATGAACTGATCAAGTTAATGTTTAATTAATGCTGCCACAAACTAAAATGATGTTTAATATATATATATATATAAACTTGGCTTAGCCCCTACTGTAGACAAAAGCAATGTGATAATATGATTTTATTAATTTTACTTCATCTGTTACCCTATGTATATGTGATTGAGGGTTTATAAATTAAATAGGTATGTATATTTGTGTATGTAGTTTTTGATTGAGGTTTAGAGGTATACATTTTAAAATTTCTATGTTATTGTGCTAGATTTCTGCAATTCAGAATGTTCAAAAACCTGCACGGCTCCCTAGATATCTAGCTGTAGTGTTTTTCTAGCAATGTGGCAAATATTTTAAAAAATATAACTGTAAAACTTGTTGTCCTTCAGACAAATATTTTTGACCTTAACATCAACAATATAAATTATTTCCACACCCCTGGTAAAAGTGGAAGAAATACTTCCACATGCATACAAAGATCTATACACCTACTGTTTTTCAATAAACTAAACTTACGTTGATAAGATACATCTCACTGAAAACTCTTGATGAAGTTAATAATTCAAAATACTTACAACCCTGATGACAAATGTTAAGTTCAGAGAATGTATCTAAGTTCAAATAGTGAAGACTTACAGCCAATATTTGAGATATTTAAAACTTTACATTATACCTTTCTACTAAGTTTAACAAGTTTTGGCTGAAAACCACAGTAGTCAAGTAAAACAAATTATATCATTGTGAATAATATGGCAAAACTGTAAACAAACATAAAAAAGACTTATATTACTCCATCAAAAACTTGTTATATGTTATGCTCACCTCCACATTACTCCACAACAAGGCTTTGTTGAAATCTTCACTGTTTAGTTTCCTACGTTTAGCATGTCTCATAAAATGTCCAGCATTCTATTGCAAAAGTGAAAGAAAAAACTGAACTTCTTAAATATATCAAAACTCCACCGCAAATTCTGCTTTTAAAGGTATAGATGAATTGATAATTGAAGTAGTTTTTATTCTTAACATTTGGGTCAATCCATGACAAGTCACTCACCCCGATGCCAAAGGTTCATGAATTCTGATGCTATTTGGAAGGCATTTTGGTATCAAGGAGATACAATATTTAGCCAAGTTTCACACCTCTAGAAAAAATTTCTTTTGCAAGAAGTTACCAAATATTTGACCCATTATAGTTCCCAGATGAAATTAATTGCATAAAAGTATAAAAAACCTTTTTATATTTAATGGTACAGTAAAAAGTAAACTATAGTTGGAAAGCTCTCTTTGTGCTTTGGCCAAATATGCTATTATTTCCTCACAATCAGAATTTTAACCTTACTTGGACTGTCAGCCCCAACAACGATGACCAAAGTCAAGGTTAGGTATTGAACTTCATACCATCCTCTAAGTTTGTTCCAAAAATTATCCTAGAATCTTTATTGGATCATGAAGTATTCACTCGTTATATTGTGTCATTGTAGTTTCACCCAAAATTCCACACTCTTGCTTTTGGTTTATTCATTTTGTAATTTAGATGACATTTATCCAGTTTCACTACATGAATTTTTCAATGAAATGTCTCAACCAACAAAAGTTTTATTTGTCATACAGCAATTTTAGTGGGCATGTTTTTGGTAATAACATATATCTTTTAACCCTATCGAGACCCTATCATTATTGCTCAAACAAACTATAATTTTTATAGCCTTCAATTTTGTTTGGTTACAGAGCTATTGATTATAAAATCAGACCCTTCCTGCCACACCCACCTGTCACATCCTGTCTTTCACAATTCATTGATAGTTGTCTCTTACGTTTCATTATATATTATGTATAATCAATAGAAAGTCAAGGTTTCCATCTATCAAATGACGTATTGTATAACATTGTGTTCTAAACAGAATATCGTCAATTTCACTCACAGTACAAGATTTGTTCACGTGGGAAAGTTAATGACTAGCTTGGATGAATTTGTAACAGCTTTTGTTGCATAGTCAGAAAGCCTGGAAAAGTTTGAGAGGTAAGTGAATATGTGTACTTTTTCATGGTATTAGTCTATATTCTTTGGTGTATTATTTAATTAAATAAAATTATTAAGCGCATTACTATCTATAGTATAAAAAATTAGGGTTAACTCTCTTCAAAACCCGAGAGCAAGAAAAAAGAAAATTGTAAGTATTTTATTTCTTGTTTTTCATATTTATTCTTTATTTATTGTTATAAAAGTTACTAAAATCTAAACATATGAATCTTGTTATTTAAGATTAGATTAGGTAAAATAAGTAATAATAATAATATAATTAAAATGGTTCACGAGGCATGCACGCAAGCAGCTCGTGGGTAATGTAATTCGTTAGCATAATGTGAGCTGCATGTATTCAGAGTGATTTACAACTTATAATACTGTGGATAGTCGCTAGACATGGTTCAAAGGACAATAAAACAGTACAATTTAATTATAAATAGATGTATACCGTTAAACCTAGAGGTACGTGGGATAAACGAATGTAGTTTCATGTTATAATTTGAAGTCATTTTAGAAAGAAAAAAAGGTAATTTAAGTTTATTTCAATTTCTTTTTGGTGGTTACAAGGTTGGTCGAATTGACTGATCCCATTTTGAGATAGGGTAGAGAAACTAACAGGTAAACTATAAAGTCTTACTGAAAAAAACACGTTTGAAATGCATTTAGGAGGTTTTAGGGGTTACACAAAGGAAATTTGAGATTTTTGAGATAAAGGAAAGTATTTTTAGTTTTAACATGAAAATTGCTTTGCACTCGAACTATTCAAAACAAATACCCAATATATCAGTGGACAATCTGTATTTTATTTTATTAAAAATATTTCACTAAAAATATGATTTTTTAT
>NW_013667475.1:0-7903 GCF_000517525.1 Limulus polyphemus
ATGAGACAGTCCCAAACCTAGACGTCGTTTTAAGTGGCTATCCACTACACATGAGACATTCCCAAACCTAGATGAATGTTTAAGCATCTCTTTAATAATAAAAAACAACTACTTAAAGTCAAAATGGAAGTCATAAAAATTCAAAACTTGAAACTTCTAGGGTATGTTCAAAAATATATTGGTAGAATAAAAACACTACTAAAACTGATGTTAAGACTTGCATGAAAAATGTATTGGTAGAATAAATTCACTATACTAAAAGTGATGTTAATACTTGCCTGAAAAGTTGTTTTTAGCGTAAATCAAATAGCTTTGCTTTTGTACTAGTGTTACTTTCAGATATTTATGTTAATTACTAATTTGATAACATTGGAGATAAAACTGGCAGCATCCTCTTCCTGATAAAACGAATATCAGTAAACTAAAAGTTCCAAAAGATAAATTTGAGAATAAATTAGAAACGTCCTCGTTTGAAAGCAATCTTTCTTTTAGTTGAAATAAAAATGTACAAATAAAGAAACAGAAGAGTTTATTTAGTTCTTAGCTTTTGAATTGTGGAACATTCCTTCGTTAAGGAGAGATGTGGCAGAAAGTCGGATTGAATGTACGATAACGTGAGCTCCGCCATGAAGCGATTCTGGTAACAAGATAGAAATGTTTTAATGATAAAATATTGCTAACACTGAACCTGCTATGCTGAAGAAATAGTTCCTGCGTGTGCAACATTGGCTGAAACACTTTCATGCACATAACGATCAGGAATAGGAGAGTTTACACAACAGCACTGACCTACAACATTGGCTGAAACACTTTCATGCACATAACGATCAGGAATAGGAGAGTTTACACAACAGCACTGACCTACAAACACAGACAAGGGACACTAGTTATACAATGACTTTTCAAAGAAACACGTTACCCGAGTAAATGTGTGCAGGTGTTTATCACGCATGCGTGAATAAAACTCTTATAATGACAGTTGACAGTTAAGCCACGTCCTTCTAGAACTTGTGGCCCCCACTGGCTCAGCGGTAAATCGTAAAACCGGGTTTCGATACTCGTATTAAGAGGACTTTGTAAAACAAAAACTGTAATTTACATGTTTATTATATGTTTTTGTGTGGTTTGAACAAATTAAGAGGACTGTGTAAAAAAAAATGTAATTTACAGGGTTATTATATGCTTTTGTGTGGTTTGAACAAATTAAGAGGACTGTGTAAAAAAAACTATAATTTACTTAGTTATATGTTTTTGTGTTGTTTTTTTATGTAAGTACCCTTTCACCGTTGACCATTAGTAAAAGTTTAACGGTCAGTATATTTGAATGAATATATATATTCTGTTCAATAGTTGTATGTAAAAATGTGGTACAATATCTCTGACTACCTTGTATTAGTTTTACAGCTTTTGTTGTTTAAATGTTTACGTTCTGGCGTGTTTGAAATACTTAACAGCTTTCTAAAATTAGCTGTAGCTACACCTTCACATCTTCCTGAACTGAGTAATACACTCTGGTTTGGCTCTGATATATATCTTTTACTAAAATGTTCAGCTGTGTACCTAGTTCTAATGTAAACAACTTCAGTATAAAAGTTGCAAACTTTTAATTTTTTTTTATTCTACGTTTGAAGAACGTTTTCATATCATGGAATGTTTATTGAAGAAAAACTCTTCCTTCAACTAAAAGAAAAGGAGCAGTTTTTAACTGCGCCTTTTAATGATAAGATCCTTCCTACACCAGTCACTTTGTGTTGAAAGATGTCACTTCTTAATATTACTAAATCGTGATTTCACCAATGTAATTTATAAAACAAAACTATTTCACGTGTACGAAAAACATCAAACAAATATTTGCTATTCCAAGACTCTCTTACTTTCATCAGTAATCTACGAATAATACTGCTTGGTAGATTTTCAACCTACACCTAAGCAGAATATTAGCTATCAAGTAATGTCCAGTTCAGATGTAAATAGAAACTCTATCAAGTAATATTCAATTCAGATGTAAATATAAACTCTATCAGATAATATTCAATTCAGATGTAAATAGAAACTCTATTAGGTAGTGTCCAGTTCGGATGTAAATATAAACTCTATCAGATAATATTCAATTCAGATGTAAATAGAAACTCTATCAAGTAATATTCAATTCAGATGTAAATATAAACTCTAGCAGGTAATATTCTGCTTAGGTGTAGGTTGAAACTCTATCAAGTAATATTCAATTCAGATGTAAATATAAACTCTAGCAGGGTTTCTATTTACATCTGAACTGGACATTACTTGATAGAGTTTCTATTTACATCTGAACTGGACATTACCTAATAGAGTTTCAACCTACACCAAAAACCGAATATTAGCTGGTAAAGTTTCTACATAATATAATAAGTAAAGTGAGTTATTCGTAACGAATATTCAAAGTACAATCAAGAGATACTTTGTGGAAAACACTTTTCTAACATTTCAACCGGTCAGGTGGAGCTGATGTCAACTAAGTTACGTTTTAAACTTTCAAACAGTTTGTTGTTTTGTTAAGCACAATACTTAGTGGACTATCTGTGTTGTGCCCACCGCAGGGATCGATTCCTGAATATTATCGTTATAAGCCTTTAACTTTACGTTTTCAAACGGAGGTTTTTGTCAATTATAATTGTTTTCAAGTTTGTTTGTTTTAAGTAAGCACAAAGCTACACAATGGGCTATCTGTGCTCTGCCCACCACGGGTATCGAAACCCGGATTCTAGCGTTGTAAGTCCGCAGACATACCGCTGTGCCACGGGGGGGGGGGGCTATTTTCAAGCTATTGATACAGACGCCTTGAGGTGTGAAAACATATAAAAGCATTCGATGGCACGTGCATATGACGGAAGGAGAGCGTTATTATAATTACGTCACTTGTCAAAATCCCCTATTTGATAAATGTAATAAGATGTCTTTTTGCGTGTAATTCTATGCTTATTGATGCAGTTAAAAGTTTTATTTGTTAAATAAACACTAAAATAACGATCTTAAAGTGGCATTGTTGATTCATCTCTAACAAAGAGAAACTTATGATGGATGTCTGATTGTGTTGTTTAAAAGTATTTTTAGTATCTTAAGAAAATATTTATTGATTTGTGCTTTCATTGAATAATTTCTAAATAAAGAATCGTTATTTCGTAGCTAATTTATCGCCATTGTTGGTAGCAACAAGAAACTGGTATCCATGGAATTATTGGTGGCTGTTTCTATTATTAATTAGTCTGTAAATATAGTTATAGATTGATATTATTTACCTAAAAAAAACTATAAGATAAAATAAAAAGTTTCCTCACTGAACACTTCCACCTGGTACCTAAACATTCGCAGTCATAATAGATTTTTCGTATAACAAAAGATTCTTGTAAATTTGCATTTTAATAAATAACTTCTATTTTAACGCTTGACATCCTCGTGGATTAAAGTCAATTACAATTTAAAATGTTTTATAGCAAAACAAGCGAAGTTTCGACCATTCTGAGAGCTTTACAAGTAGCACACATAAAACAAACAACATGTAGAACAGCACAAAATCATTTCCATATTTTTACCTGTAACAACTTTCTTCATTTTTCAAGTTACTCATTAATACTGTTGGTTTTAATGTTTCAAGTAATACATACATTAAAGTTTGAAACAATACAAGAGTAATGAACATCAAATAAAGCAACAACACAACAACTGTTAGAGCCAAATTCACCACATCATAAAATAAATTATGTTATCAGCAGAACACTTAATCCAAATATCATTTTATTAACGTAGCAGACTTCCTCTTATGAATTAGAGACCATGTTTTGATAACATTAAAATTATGTGTGTGGGTTTTTTTTTCAAGATTTATAATTACTTTGTTAGTGTTTATTATGCATATTTACCTCAAAACAGTTATAATGCATAAAAAAACGAAGATATAATGACTGTGGCGCTATCTTCAGGTCGATTTACAAGTTACATATAAAGGTAGAACTATTAAGAACAAGATAATCCTGTGGGTATTATGTACCAGATAGCCACACCTTTTTCATTTTCTCGGTGAATTTTTTCTTACTATTAATATAAAATATTAATATCTTTAATAACATTTGTTCGTGTTCCCACTTTCAGAGGTGAACGAGCTGAGATATTTATGACTATAGTCGTAAGTAATTAAGGTAAAAAAAGCCTGTGTAACATGGCAACGTTGTAGGTGTGTCTGAAATGAACTGCGTTTAAAAACCTACTATAATAAAGTTGTCATTAAAGTAGCTTTTTTTATTACCTGTGTAATACATAGTATGTTGTTCATTTCGTTTTTACAATTTGTTCCCATGAGCCCTTGCTCGCGATTTTCGACATAATCGGGTCAGTCAACTTAACCCTTATTGACCCTTAACCACAAGTTGAACATGAGGTAAAGAGCAAATATTTAATAATTCACGGTTAACTGTCCAGTCTTTTTATATTAGGTTTTACTGAAAAAGTAGTGTTTTAACTGTCCAGTTCTTATGTGTTAGGGTTTTAACAGGGTAGTATTTTAACTTTCCAACCCTTGTATGTTAGTCCAATGTTTTACAGCAGAATAGTGTTTTAACTGTCTACTCTTTATATGGTAGGGCCTTGCATTACGCCAGAGTAGTGTTTTAACTTCTATTCTTTGTGTGTTAGGACCATGTTTTACAGAAGAGTAGTGTTTCATCTAACTTATAACATCATGGAATAATTTGACCTGTAAGTTTAAACTCTTGTTGAGAGACGAAGAGAAATGACGTTGAATAATCCTTTTTGCTTCTGTAAAAGTTTGGTTGATTTAAAAGCTTGAAGTATATCCTAAAAGCTGTGTATTTATCTTCTCTTCAACAAGACACTCGTAACATTCCTTTGGTGCAGAACAATAATTGTTATTACGACTAAAACATTTGATGTAATATAGAGCATATATATATAGTTAATGAAAAGTAATCACGGAATTTAATTTTTTCCAAAGAAGTATTCATAAATATTAATAGTAATGTATGTTATCATATTTTTCCAGTATCTTTTAGATGACCATTTAAAGTAAAAACGACAAAGCTATAAAGAGGGGTGATCAATCGTTGGTTTTACAAATTTGATTGGTATGCTGGGGGACGGGGCGAGACAAGGGTAGCTTTGTTTACTGTTCACCATTTTTTATTTGAATTTGTTTCACACTGGCAGTAGCTTAGCATTGAAAGAAAGTGTTCTAATCCAAGTAAAATTGTTTCATAAGGATGGATGATACGTAGAACGTCGGCTGTGAATTATCCAACACCTATTGTTATATTTTCAGGACTAACAAATTCTTGAAGAAAAGTTCCTTTACAAGAATCATTGCAGTCGGCGGGTTTTTCTTGTCCATACCTTTATTTTTCACTGGTAAGTTGACTGTCCACACCATTATTCTTCACTGGTAAGTTAACTGTCCATAGCCTTATTCTTCACTGGTAAGTTAACTGTCCATAGCCTTATTCTTCACTGGTAAGTTGACTGTCCACACCATTATTCTTCACTGGTAAGTTAACTGTCCATAGCCTTATTCTTCACTGGTAAGTTGACTGTCCACACCATTATTCTTCACTGGTAAGTTAACTGTCCACACCATTATTCTTCACTGGTAAGTTAACTGCCCATAGCCTTATTCTTCACTGGTTAGTTAACTGTCCATAGCCTTAATCTTCACTGGTAAGTTGACTGTCCACACCATTATTCTTCACTGGTAAGTTAACTGTCCATAGCCTTATTCTTCACTGGTTAGTTAACTGTCCATAGCCTTAATCTTCACTGGTAAGTTGACATACAAAAAATCGTGACACGAACTTGTATTTTATATCGTCATATTTATAATATATCATAGTTTTTGTACTTTCGCTTGTCTCTTACTAGATCACTTTTTCTTGAGGATGGTTTGTGGCTGTTGACAACAGAAAATTGAGAGTAATTTTGTTACTTTTGTATTTGTACACAATTTATACATATTTATTTATTGCAGGTGTCATCTTGTTCACCTTTATCCATTTTCACGAGGTCCCAGCTATAGTAACAAGTATAGTAATAGGTCTTGGAATCGTGTTCTGTGGAGCGATCTCGGTACAGAACGTTTATCTATGGCAGTGGGAAAAGACTCAAGCCAGTAGAGAGAGGGTGGAAAGTAGGCTTAGTCAACTTCGAGAATCAGGGCTAATAGGGCCTGACGTCACAGCCCATAGCATGGAACTTTCAACTCTTGTGTGATGTTAATTGTTTTATGTGATGTTTTGGGAAAAACTTTTATCTTGTTGTTATTAGTCATAATCTTTTCAACGGATGTCCACTCTCACCCCGTTTTACCTGCTCTTAATGACAGATTTACCTTCATTTAACGGCCAGTTTCCTTGAGAATCATTTAATATAGAACTAACGAATCTATGTTATTCATAAGAACATAGCTTGTCATCCTACTGCCGCAGTCCTTCAGGTCCAGAAGAATTTTCAGTTATTGGTGAAAACACCTTTTCTACCTATTAATACTTTATCTAGTATTGACTGTATTGTTATTATCTACTGTCTTTTCTTACTACTTCGATATTTATAAAATTAAGCTTAATTTGCTGTTCTTTCTCGACCGAATAGTTTTGACCAATTTAAAGCGTTGAATTATTATGGTTTCTAGATTGGCATATTAATAAGGTTGTTTATCAAATATTTTCACCGTCTATGTTTACTTAAAGCAGATTTTGTTTCAGTGATATTAAAATTGAATACAGCTGTAGTTCGTCACTAAAAAAAAAACGATAATAATATATAAAACTACAAGAATACCAGCTACTCATAGAAATCCTATATATTCCCTAAAACGTTGCAATAGTGGCTTTTAAAAGATGGTGGCATTCTTAGTAACCTGTTTTTTTATACTTATAGTATACATTTGTCGCGATAAAAATATTAATTCCATTAACAGAACAAGTGATTCTTATCAGAAACAGAAAACTCCAACGATATTTTGCAGTTTTCGTTCTGAATATTACATTCACTTGTGTTTTGTGTTCTTTTTTTCTAAAAAAAAGAAAAGAAAAAATAACGAAAATTGCTGAAGAAAACGTAATATATGTTCAGCAAGATCGTCGTTTTATCGAAATACTTTTCAACTGTTAGAAGCCCTCTTGTCGAAAAAAGTGGAAAGAGGATTTTCATAAGGATCTTTTTGTTTTGTTTTTACACTGAAGCTCTTGAAAAACTAATGTAGTGGTAATGGGGTAATGTGGAAAATTATTTTTTAAATTGCGGTAAATTAAATATTTTTTGTAGAGTTTTCTTACTGATTTATATGCGATCCATTGAAGATACTGTTTAGTTTAAACGTGTATTATTGAGACTGAGACTATGATCTGTTGAAAATACTGTTAAATTAAAGCGTGTATTATCAGGACTGAGACTATGATCCGTTGGAGATAACGTGTTTTATTAGAACTGAGACTATGATCTGTTGAAAATACTATTTAATATAAGCGTGTTTTATTGAGACTGAGACTATGATCTGTTGAAGATAATGTTTAATTTAAGCGTGTATTATCAGGACTGAGACTATGATCTGTTGAAGATACCGTTTAATTTAAGCATGTATTATCAGGAATGAGACTATGATCCGTTTAAGATACCGTTTAGTTTAAGCGTGTATTATTAGGACTGAGACTATGACCTGTTGAAGATACCGTTTAATTTAAGCATGTATTATCAGGAATGAGACTATGATCCGTTTAAGATACCGTTTAATTTAAGCGTGTTTTATTGAGACTGAGACTATGATCTGTTGAAGATACTGTTTAATATAAGCGTGTTTTATTGGGACTGAGACTATGATCTGTTGAAGATACTGTTTAATATAAGCGTGTTTTATTGGGACTGAGAC
>NW_013667475.1:8680-15071 GCF_000517525.1 Limulus polyphemus
TGGACTAGACTTGGTAACAGAAAACTAGAAGAAAAGTACCATAAGAACAATACATGGACTAGACTTGGTAACAGAAAACTAGAAGAAAAGTACCATAAAAGAAATACGTGGTCTAGAATTGGCAACTGTACAATAGTAAATTAGCTTAACAATGTAGAACTAACTTGGCAACTGGATAGATAAGGTACTAGTAGAACAATAAATTACTACACGACATGATACGAAAAAGAATAGTACAACTGAACTATAAGAATAATGTAGTGATAGATGTGGTTATTAAACCAAGAGAATTGTACTATGCAACTAGACGTATAGCAAATAACTGAACCTTTGCGAATGTATACATAATAAACTAGAATAATACTAGAGCGATGGATTAGGCATCTGGAGACACATGAAGTTTACGAACAGTACAGTAGAGTTGGTAGCTTTACACATACTGAACTAGACAAACACTGCAGTACTAGATTTAGTAGCTGGACACTTAGTAAACTAGACAAACACCGCAGTACCAGATTTAGTAGCTGAACACTTAGTAAACTAGACAAACACCGCAGTACTAGATTTAGTAGCTGGACACTTAGTAAACTAGACAAACACCACAGTACTAGGTTTAGTAATTGGACACTTAGAAAACTAGACAAACACTGCAGTACTAGGTTTAGTAATTGGACACTTAGAAAACTAGACAAACACCGCAGTACTAGGTTTAGTAATTGGACACTTAGCAAACTAGACAAACACTGCAATACTAGGTTTAATAACTGGATAATTAGTAAACTAGACAAACACCGCAGTACTAGGTTTAGTAATTGGTCACTTAGCAAACTAGACAAACACCGCAGTACTAGGTTTAGTAACTGGACACTTAGTAAACTAGACAAACACTGCAGTACCAGGTTTAGTAACTGGATACTTAGTAAACTAGACAAACACTGCAGTACTAGGTTTAGTAACTGGACACTTAGAAAACTAGACAAACACCGCAGTACTAGGTTTAGTAACTGGACACTTAGTAAACTAGACAAACACTGCAGTACTAGGTTTAGTAACTGGACACTTAGTAAACTAGACAAACGTTGAACCCAGTTTGGGTTATCGGCTTGTTATTAATTACTCCTCTTATATAGAGAATGATTTATATGATCATCAAATCATTTTACAATATGTAACTGATTACCATCAGGTTTGTATGAAGAAGGAATATTGATTTGAGTTTCACTTTCTTTTATTATCATTTGTTCTTCCGGTTTTCCTTACAAGTTAACAAAATGGTGTCTTAAAAAAAAAAAGATATCACCCATGTTACGTTTCTAGTACTTGTTTCTACCGTTTTGATGGAGCTCCACGAAAATAAAAAAACTCGTTATTCGTTTTTAACATATTAATTAATTTTTCATTATATTTCCTTTATAGATGTTCAACATTTAGACTTAGTTTTCTAAGCTATAGTTCGTTTTCGTAAAAGTGTCACATTAAGTTCTATTTTAGCTCTTATGTTATATTGAATTTACGCTACCATTTATAAAATTTTTGTTTCTTTAACGATTGAAAATATCATTATCTTTCCCATTTTCTACAATTTATTCGTTTCACCAAAATGTGAATTAATAGACGTATGAGTGTTCTTTTTGATTACGTAAAAGTTGACATGAACCAGTAAAGTTCATTCAAAAACATTTATTTAATTAGAATGACAGTTTATAGTCGCTTTCAAAGATTAAGACATTTACTAGTAAAAATCATATTATGAATTGCCTAGATTCAATATTTATGCCAGTTGTTTATCATTTTTGATTTCATTTAACAATCTTGTTATATTTATTCTTATAAACTGATGTACAATTATTCCCTTTCTTGAGTTTCAAATGCTACTAATACGACAAAGAAATATAAGATGCAGACTTTATATCCATATTATGAAAATCTATATTGAGACTACTGTTTCACAATTAAATATCAAAACACAAACTTATACCACAAACAACTGGTTAACAATGTTAATTAATATTTACAGCATTCTGGGCTGGTACTCTCTTATTTTGGTGAAAGCTTATATTAAAGAAAGGAATCAATCAACTCTAAAGATATATATGTCGAACTTAGCATTGTAATAGATGATAAAAGTCAGTTATTTTTAATCACTTGTGTCTTTGTAAAAATACTGTTATGTTATAGAGCTATTATTTAACTTTAGAGGAATAGTTATGTTACATAGCAGACGTACAGAAGGTTGGGTGTTGAACTTTAAAAAAAACAGTTCTTTATTGACATTTGAAGACAGAAATTATGGTAGCAATATTCCTTAAAATTTTCTTTATGAATCTGTTTCTACTTTAACCAGTAAAACAATTTTTACCATAAATATTTTCCTTCTCAGGCCTTAAATTTCGTTATCTGAGAATATGGTTACCTGGGACATTTCATCTACTACTTAACCGTACAGCCACATTTTATTTAGACAATTCAGGTATCAAAAGAAATTTAAATTCTTGCTATTTTTTTGTAAAATAATCTTTTAATTATTAATAAAAAACATACAAAGGTTTGGAATACTGTGTATAATATGATCACTGGAAATATATAGCCAAAATTACAACATTTAAACAATGATTGGTAAAATAATATTAAAAGTAGACAAATCAAATGTGGAGTACATTACATTCCCTAATTAAAATTAGTATCATATTAATATTTCTATTGAATTAATAAGAAATACAACAATGTATTTAAGAAAAACGAAATATATAATTGGAGAGAAGTTAGTCCTTCCTAACTGTCATAAAGTTGTCCCTCTTTTCCTTTTTAATTGTATCTGTTATAATGCAATACATTCCAGTATATGTAATTAACTAAACTTGATTTAATACTGTACTTTAATTAATAACCAAAATGACAGCATATTGATTTGGACTGAAAATTCCCGAGGATTTAATAAATCCACTTACTACACTTTAATTAGCCAAAAAAATACATTGTTTTAATGAAAGAAATGAAGAGCTCGCCATCTATTGACAAATAAATAAATCCCTAAAATACGAATTTTAAGCAAACATATCTTAATTTTTTTATGACAGAAAGAATCGAGAGGAACTGAACCTTCTTGTTAATTAAAAAAAAACATTTTGCTGCTAGGTTATTGGAACCAATGGAAAAACTAGAATTAGGAACAACCAACAAAAATCATTTAAAGAAAAGTTTGCAATTGAATACATTAATATCATCCAGTTTGCCAACACCTCCTTTTCACTAATGTGTGTATTTGAGTTCATGTTACTAGCCTGAAGCCACATTAGGTTAAAACTTAAAACCCTCTCTGCACAGGTATCTTTTACTGTACATGTCACGAGATTTTTAGTTACTTACATTCAAAATTTAATTAAACTACTTTTTGTTTACTTTATACCAATTAATATACCATAAGTTCGTAGCTTATAATCCATAGTTTAATAGTATATAAGATTTCAGTTATTCATTTTATAAGGCAATGTTATAAAAAATCCCGAATTTCTCCTAGTGTTACAGATATGACATTTTTTATCAAGGCATCCCCACTTCTCTAATTTATTCACCACCCCTCCAATTTGTACGAAATTTAGCGTAAATTACTCACTATAATATTGTCATCGCTCAGACAAAGCATAATTTTCATAGCGTTCAATCTTGTATGGTTACAGAGCCATCAAACCCCTTTTTGCCACTTCCACCTGTCACATCCTATCTTTCAGGATTTGAAAATAGTTCTCTCTCATGTTTAATTCTACATTATTTATAACTAACAGAAAACCGAGATTTTCGTCTATCAGTTTTAGAATGTTGAGATTATAACATCATTTAATTTAAGTTGTCACAATGCTAAGGTAATCGAGTCCATAATATATTCTTACCTTAAATTATTTCACCACCACGCTCTGTCTCAGTCAGGATTTCGGAGAAATATACTTAGTGGTTACTTAGGATCTGCAGGTTGTGGGATTGTTAAAAACTAGCCCAAGAGTTGGCGGAAGGTGCTGCCAGCAAATTGCCTTCCACTTCCATTTGATCGGCAGCTCAAAATTATGGGTGACAGCAAAGTTATTAAGAAACAGAAATATAGCATGCTAAATCACGTGCTAATCTGCAGAGGACATAACAATGATTGATAAGGAATGCAGTTATCTAAAAAAGTTACAAACAGGTTTGTTGATAAAAAGTCACTCTATAATAGAGTTATCCATTACGGGATATTGAAAGATAGAAGAATAACAATTATGCGGACAAGCCAGTTTTCTTCACTATGAAAAACTTCACTGTTGATAATATCCTAAAGCATCATGAACCCTTGCCAGTGCAGAGAAACTTAGGAACCTTATTGAAAAGTCTGACATCATCATGGCAACCTTCTTCAAATATAGCTTCTTATAAAAGTAAATATTTTCCTGCTTTTTTTCACGATCCGTGCTGTTTAAATCTTTATAGAAGAGGCCTGTTCACCAATAATACGAATGTATTTTCCCACTTAATACCAAAGGACAATCAATTAATTCCAGACACGGTCAACCCCCTGTTAACCAGTGGTCATTTTGTCAAGACGCCTCATTTCTCGACCACACACCTCGACAGTAGCTATTCTACTCTGTCGTTATTTCCATCGGAATATCAATGGAAATCTTCTATCCAAAATCAGACTGACTATATGTCGAAGTGGAATTCTTCCAACCAAAACCAAACCAACAATATGTCGAAACACGGATCCTTAGAGTCATACTTACTATCCCTGAACCTCTCGTCAGTGAATACAACCAATGGGCCTACTCATAATTTGTCAGGCAAGTTAACGTTTGTCATCTTTACAATTTTTCACATTGATTTACACTATTTAAATGAGAATATCGAGTGCGAATTAAAAAGAATTGATACATTTACAAATATTTTAGCTGAAATTATTTATTAATATTTTGGTGACGTTTTTGAAGAATTGATCTAGTATGATGAAATCCTTATTTCTATCTAGTCCAAAAGTTTGTTTTGTTTTTGTTTTTTTAATTAAGCACAAAGCTACACATTGGGCTACCTGTGCTCTGCCCACCGCGGGTATCGAAACCCGGAGTCTAGCGCTGTGCTACTGGGGGCCTAGTCCAAAAGAGGAGTTTGGCCTAATGGTTAGCTTGCAGGGCTGTGTGTCAGAAGATCTAAGGATCAACATAATTCGATTAAGAGTGGTAATGTAGGCGGTGGGTGCTACTGACTAGTTGCCCTTCCTTTTGTCAGCAATTCAAAATTAGGAATCTTTATGTCTGTACCTTGAGGTGTTTCCTGGCTATTTAGCCCATATGCATATCAGGTACAATTTAGGTTAGGAAAACAAAAACACTACCTTTCTATCAAGATTTCGATATATTATAGATGTAATGTCTGTCTTCTTTCAAATATATCGTACTTTAATAGTGAAGAACTCGAAAATATTTGAAATCATGACCTTAACTTTGTGTCTTAGGATCCAAAGTCTTCGATAGTTCTAGCATTACAGATGCAAATTTGGTACCAATAATGAACTATTGTTTTAGAAGTTTCTTCACAACATGCGCAAAGACATTTTTTGTTGTTGTTGTTTTCTTTTAGTGTTTCCCGTTCCTCAACAAGTGAAGTGACTCGAATTTGAGTAGCGGTTAATTAATAAATTAAATAAATACATCTTTAGTCGTATAGAATAACGTAATGAATCAGAATGTGTTACTTAACTCTCCCCTGACTGATGTTCTTAGTGGTCACTCCACTGTTTCTGGTAATGCTAGTTCCAGTTTACTACAGTAATTATCATCATGGTATTGATAATTCCAATTTACTACAGAACTTCTCAATATGGTAATGGTAAACTTAGTTTACTACAGCACTTCTGAATATGATGATTGTAATTCTGGTTTAATATAGCACTTTTCAATATGGTAATGGTAAACTTAGTTTATCTATCAAATAATCTTCCAACAGCTTATTTGGAAATGCTGTACTAAACTGGATTACCAATATTATAGAAGTGCTGTGGTAAACCAGGATTCCCATTACCATATGGAAAAGTGCTATATTAAACCAGGATTCCCATTACCATATTGAAAAGTGCTAGATTAAACCAGAATTACAATCATCATATTGAGAAGTGCTGTGGTAAACCAGGATTCCCATTACCATATTGAAAAGTTCTATATTAAACCAGAATTACAATCATCATATTGAGAAGTGCTGTAGTTCAGGACCTGGTGCAAGTTTTAGTAAAACATGGGCAACAAAAACAACACGGTAACTTTATGATCCTCAGGTAAAGTCAAATAATTATCTATACTCTTTTCATTTATTGGGACACATCCATTTAGATTCATCCTAAAACCTTTATATATTTTTTCTATCAACAAAGTAA
>NW_013667475.1:16075-19472 GCF_000517525.1 Limulus polyphemus
TAAGTTTAACAGAACAGCAAATGTACAAGGTTTCGACAAGGTTTTGTCATTATCAGGTATATTTTCTTCATTACCTGATGATGACAAAACCTTGTACATTTGCTGTTCTGTTAAACTTAAGTTTTTCTTCATTACCCATTCAAGTCGTCTCCAAGTATTATCAACAATTAAGTTGATCTCGTGTCAAGTTACCATTGTTCCTTTGTAATTTTCAAAGTTGGAGATACCTGCTACATTGCTCCAAGAAGTCGATAGCAGTATTCTTCAGTGGTTGAACAGTTAATAATTAGAGATTAAAACCCCACCTATGATAAATGAGAATGACCGTTCGCGTGGTAGTTACTATCGCGTTAGGTAAATGCGAAGGTAGAAACTTTGCTAGTTGGTCTGATCCGAATCTTTACTTATTTTTGAGCCTTATCAGTTCTAGTCTCTATTAAGTATTAATATTCATTTAGTCTTTATCTGGTCATCTACAGAGAAATTTAAGTGAAGAAGTGGCCGTCAACTGAGCAAGTATACTCACAGTGTTCATTATTTAAGTGTTTAATAAAGATTGTTTTCATTGAGTCCAGTAAAGTTATCCCTTAGCTTTAACTCAGCCACAACAAGTTCAACACTGTTTCACAAGCCCATATCTTGATCGAACCTCCTGTTAAGTGGGCTTATCTAAAGTTAATTCAATTCACCTGAATATACCACATTAACACAAATCGTTATATGTTTTAAAGATAAAGACAGTATTTCCTATATTTTCATCACTACATTTTTATCTGCATTCGTCGCACCACTTTTCTAATCGTCTAAAGAACAATTACCTCTATGCTATGTGCTCAAGGTAAACGAACTACTATGGTTATTATTTTTATGAATATAAAACTAAATGATAATTCTCGTATCAAAAGTTAAACATTTAGCCCGGTTTCCCATTAGTAGCTGTTTAGCAAGATAATAACGCTCTCAACTGCGATAAATTACCTTGAGTATATATATATATATGATTGTCTTCGAGTATAGGTTGTGTATCTTTCGTTGAATAAATGAGAAACGTTGATAACAGACAAGACATGTTAAGTAACTGCACGTGTTTATGTTGAGCCTTGAAAGTAGCGGGATATGTCCTTTAATCTTGTTAATTGAAGTCTCCTGTTTGACGTGATATATTTGAGTACAAACAATTTGAATTGTCTATTGATACTTAATTTCTTCTCTAATCACATTAATTTATCAATCTAGGGGATAAAGAAATGTTTATGTCACTGTGAAGTCAGTACTCCTAAACTATAAGAGAGTATATATCAAGAGAGGTTGTTAATTTATTTCTTGTATTTTTGTAAGACTGGTCCTTAGATTTCAAACATAAGGACTCGAATAAAAGTGTGATAAGAGTGACAAGATCATGATATTTTTTAGAAGCCTTCTAGGATATACGTCCGTATACTGAATGTAAATTATAACATGTAACTGATTTGTGTGTGTGTGTGTTTTTCTCTCATAGCAAAGCCACATCGGGCTATCTGCTGCGTCCACCGAGGTGGAATCGAACCCCTGATTTTAGCGTTGTAAAACCGTAAACTTACCACTGTCCCATGGGAGGGGCTTATGCATAGCTACTTGGGTTATATACAATTTCTAAACCCAAACTACCTCTCATCCAATTCATGTTTTGTGCAAAATAATTCAAAATTTTAATTGGCTAACACAGATAAAATGTCCCAGCGGGAGACAACTTGTTAGGTAAAAAAATAAATAAAAGTGCTAAGTGAAATGTTTTCAAAAGCGATTTTAAAGACAGAATCGTTACGGTTAACTATAGCTGATTTAGCAGAAACCGATCGGAAAGTTCATTTTTTTTTGTTAAACGCAAACCTACAAAGTGGGCTATGTGTACTCTGTCCACCAAATTGAAACCCGATTTTTTAGTGTAATAAGCCCTTAGACTTACCGCTAATCCACCTGGTGGAGTGGGTGGAGGCAATTTGAAAAAAAAAAAGATGAATGTTTTGAATTGTATTTTAACAATAATGCTTCGTCTTCTATGGACATCTTTCTCTGAATACTTTGTAAGGGTATAAATAAATAATGTTTTGAATTGTACTTCAACAATAAGGCCCCGTCTTCTATGGACATCTTTCTCTGAATAATTTATAAGGGTATAAATAAATAATGTTTTGAATTGTACTTCAACAATAAGGCCCCGTCTTCTATGGACATCTTTCTCTGAATACTTTGTAAGAGTATAAATAAATAATGTTTTGAATTGTACTTCAACAATAAGGCCCCGTCTTCTATGGACATCTTTCTCTGAATACTTTGTAATAGTATAAAGAAATAATGTTTAGAATTGTACTTCAACAATAAGGCCCCGTCTTCTATGGACATCTTTCTCTGAATAATTTGTAAGGGTATAAATAAATAATGTTTTGAATTGTACTTCAACAATAAGGCCCCGTCTTCTATGGACATCTTTCTCTGAATAATTTGTAAGGGTATAAAAATAATAGATAGGTAAATTTTGCGGAAATATGACTTTTATTCTTAATTCATGTATTGATTATTTGAAGAAAGTACAATATTTTTTTCTTTTTACTATTCCCAAATTCCTTAGCCTTGTATGTTAAGATAAATAAATGTTAGTTTTGGTTGTTGTGATCACGTTCACTGTATCAGTAGTATTAATAATTCCTAACCTAGTGCCAGGTGGTTAGGGCGCTTGACTCGCAATCTTAAGGTCGCGGGTTCGAATCCCCCATCCCAACAAACATATTAGCCCTTCCAGCCGTGGGGGCGTTATAATGTTACGGATAATCCCACTATTAGTTGGTAAAATAGTACCCCAAGAGTTGGCGGTGGTGACTAGCTGCTTCCCTCTAGTCTTTCACTGCTAAATTAGGGATGGCTAGCGCAAATAGTCCTCGTGTAGCTTTGCGCGAAATTCAAACAAAACCAAACCCTAGTGACAACCGCACTTTTCTTTTTTTACTTAATCCAGGTGTCTAATATTTATATGGGTAACTATACTGTGTAGCTCATTGAAGCCACTGGTGTGTTACGCGGCCCACGACTAAAAGTCGGTTGTGACCCACCCGTGGGACACATGGTAGCGAACATATTAAGCACAAAGCTCATAGTGGGTTATTGTTTTGTTGTTTTTTTTTTAATTTTGCGCAAAGCTACACGAGGGCTATCTACGCTAGCCGTCCCTAATTTAGCAGTGTAAGACTAGAGGGAAGGGAGCTAGTCATCACCACCCACCCCCAACTCTTGGGCTACTCTTTTACCAACGAATAGTGCGATTGACCGTACTTTATAACGCCCCCACGGCGTAAAGGGTGAGCATGTTTTGTGGGACGGGGATTCGAACCCACGACCCTCAGATTGCGAGTCGAGCGCCTTA
>NW_013667475.1:20305-27877 GCF_000517525.1 Limulus polyphemus
ATGCCGGGCCATAGTGGGTTATCTGTGCTCTGGACACCACAGGTATCGAAACCCGATTTTTAGCGTCGTAAGCCTGCATACTTACCGCTGGGAGAAGGGGGACAAAATGTTAATTAGTATCATTTCATATCTAGTTTAAGGTTCACAGTATTAGTCGCGAGCTTTACACATAAGGTATTTTGGTATTAAAGCTTTGATAGATTTTAGCTGTAAACACAAAAATATTCATTTACATAATTGAGCCAAACAGTAACATATCCATTTGTCTCAGATGTCAAGCTTTTCTTGGACACTAAACATTATGAAGGGGACAAAATAAGTTTTATGTAAATAAATGACAGTACTCGAAACAAATTAGTTTTGATGTGTTTTATAAGTAATTTTATATTTTCCTTTAAAGCTAGTTTCATTAATAGTTTTGGTTATGGTGCTTAATACATATAGGACTATCTTACAACTTCTTTGTTGTCTGAACCTCATGAGATTGTATTGGGATTATGGCCAAAATAATAATTATTGAAATATCAAACTGTGTGAGATAAAACAGTAGTGGATAATATGAGTTATGTAGTTTTCATGTTTTAGTGATCATGTATAATAACATAGGTAGCTTTCATGTACATGTTTTGATGAATATGTATAATAACATAGGTAGCTTTCATGTACATGTTTTGATGAATATGTATAATAACATAGGTAGCTTTCATGTACATGTTTTGATGATCATGTATAATAACATAGGTAGCTTTCATGTACATGTTTTGATGAATATGTATAACATAAGTAGCTTTCATGTGCATGTTTTGATGAATATGTATCATAACACATGTAGCCGTTATGTGCATGTTTTGGTGACTATGTATCATAACACATGTAGCCGTTATGTGCATGTTTTGGTGACTATGTATCATAACACATGTAGCCGTTATGTGCATGTTTTGGTGACTATGTATCATAACACATGTAGCCGTTTCGTGCATGTTTTGGTGATTTTATCATTTGGTTCGTTTTTGTTATGGTATTTGAATTCTTGTTTGATATTCTAGGAAAGTCTCGTCGACCACGCAGCACCTTTAGTAAACATCAGCTTCAGCAACTTGAGAAACAGTTCATGTTCAAACATTATCTGTCACGGCCAACAAGATACCAGCTAGCGGAGGAATTGATGTTGACTGAGACTCAGGTAAAGGAAGTCATTCTTATACTGAGAAGAACAAAAAATCTATGTATCAATTGTAAAGTATACTGTTATTATCAAGAAGACGACGCGTAAACCATGTAAAGTATACTGTTATTACCAATAAGACGACGCGTAAACCATAAAAAAAAGGGGCCGGGCGTTAGCATATTTGTTAGCGTGCTCAGACCGTGAACCTGAGAATCCATGGTTTGTTGTATGTTTCCATAAAAAACGCATTCCGCTTTTAGGGCAGTGACTTACTATAATATTGACGGTCAAGTCCCAGACAAGAATAGTACAAGAGCTGGTGGATGGTGCTGTTACTAGTTGTCTTAGTTCTAATCTGTTAGTTTAAAGTGAGAGGCTATGTTCAGATAATGCTTTGTGCAAATAACAGTCGACACTAAAATAAAGTTACACAATGATGGCATCAAAACAGAACAATACTTTAGGGAAAGTTCTTTGTCTGTTCGGATATTTGTGTACTAGCCATCTATAGTTTTGGAAAGGCAATTAGTAAACTACATCCACCGAGTTTTTGCGACAACAGGACGCGAACCATGGATCCTCGGAAACGCAACCCGATACTCTAACTGATAGGCCACGAATGCCCCTTTTTTGTAGTTAAACGCAAATGTACACGATGGGCTATCTGTGCTGTGCCCATCATGACTATCGAAACCCTGTTTTTAGCGTTATAAGCCTTCAAACGTATCACTGAGCCATTGGGGAGCCCCGGCCCATTAAGGGGAAATGAAATGGTTGTTATTCAAAGAATTAATTCAATCAACAACGTTCAGTATATGTTAACTGGATAGGTAGGTACTGAACCGTTTACATCCTGTGTTTATAATTCGTAGTACATGATGTACTTGTATATTTATTATTTCGTGATGTCTGTGTTTGATCTTATACATTGTAATGTAAACTTAATCTCTGTTTATACGGGTATTCTGTGGGTTTTGATATAACATAAATTAATATAATTCTGATTAAGACACTAGTAACTGAGTGTCCGTTATATATCTAGATCCCAGGACAACATAGGTATCATCACACCTGCCATGAGCTTAATTTAAGCAAATACCGTTAGAGGATTTAAACCTTTCACTACTCCTTGCACTAAGAAATAGTTGTAACTTATAATGATAAAAACCGGGTTTCGATAACTTCGGTGGGCATAGCACATATAACCCATTGTGTAGCTTTGTGTTTAGAAAACAAAGAGGCAGATCTTAAACCCTTCTTACCTTCTCGATCCCAAGAAATAGTCGAATCTCATATTCTCACTGCTTCTTCAAGTATTTGGATTTCACACCCTTCCCCTTCTCATTGGACCCTTTCCCCCTGAAATAGTCGGATCGCACACCCTGTCCTTTCTCAAACGGGCTCACCCCAAGAAATAGCAAGATCTCATATCCCCTCCCTTCTCACTGGGGTTCACTCCAAGAAACAAGGAGATCTCAGTGTAAATACCTGCTTCTAGTAAAATTTACAATGACTGACACCTTTATTCATAATAGTGGATACTCGAAATTTTTCAGATATTACCAGTATTCTTTCTATTGAGATAAATAGTAGGGCTCATGTTGGCCCTGTGGTAGAGATTTGACTTTCAGAGCTGGCGATGCCGATTGAAATCCACGTGATACCAAAATATTATCCACACTTTAAACTGTGAATATGTTATAAGAATAGCAGTCAATCTCTTAACGTAGATGGCATGGTGCTGCTGATTGGCTTCTTGTTGGTACCTCAAAATTAGATATTAGTAGATATGTTATAGATACAAAACAGAAATAGATAAATTGTCTGTACAGTTAAGTTACAAAAAGAGAAAATGCGCCTAGATTTAACCACAAAAATGCATGTCAAATTAATCAATTATAAAACACCATTACAGTAGTCAACATTTTATTACTTTGTGTTTTGTTTTTCTTAGGTTAAAATCTGGTTTCAAAACCGTCGGATGAAATGGAGAAAAACCAGGGCAAGTGAGTCAATGTCAGACAAGGAAGCACAGGGTCTTTGTTTGCGTACGTGAATCAGTCATGGAGAAAAAAATACAAGTTTTTATTTCTTTTTCTAACTACTTAAATTGGGTTATCAGACATCCCCGTTGTCTTTTTCTCTCTCCAATGGAAATGATAAAAGTATCAAATTGTCCCAGTTTCTCTCTACCCCAATGCGAGTTTGATACACAGTAATTAAGTTTTGAAGACCTGCCCATCCGCGAAAAACAAAACAAAAACTTTTTTTTTTTGAGTAGGTTCAAGACAATTTAGGCGTTTTAATTATTTTAATTAGATAAGCTTTTAACAAATTTTATTTGCCTATGGTCCAAAAATGCGATGCAATAAATATCAGATTACTTAGCAAATGCTAAAAAAAGTCTATTATTGTAATTTAAACTGCTTCTGAACTATTACACTTTTACAGCATCACTCTCTAAGAAGAAAAAAAGTCCCAGTTTTTCACTCTGGAACTTGGTAATCCTACACTTAATAGAAGTGTGCAAAGGTACTTAATATTACTTCACTACTTACTAACTATACTGGCGCTTTTTTAAATCTGTCATTACTTAAACAGTTTCTAACATTGTCGTTAATAGTTTTTTTTACCAGCAGTAGCTAAAAAAACAAAAAAATATATACATGTCACTTTAGGCTTAGCTATGGTAAAGATTGGCTACTCTGATTGTCAATTATTAGGCCTAATTAGTAAATTTGCTATTACCATTAGTATAGTGTTGTGGCCATTAAATTTAAAAGCTTTGTGTTTGTGTGCGTTGTAGAACTCTAATTTAAATCTTAAGAAGAATTATATTTAATTTTTTCTTCCAATTAAAACATGTTTAATGCTTCTTATTATACTTATAGTTGATATTGTTTCGTTTTTATTTACTTGTTTCTATAATCTTGTATTTTTTTTTGTTATAATGCCTACTTAAGTGCTTTTAATTGTGTTGGTAAACCAGAGCTAACAGTATTGTTTCTGTTATCACTGCATCTTCTTCGTTGATGATTTAAAATATGGTATAAATTA
This sequence comes from Limulus polyphemus, assembly GCF_000517525.1. NCBI lineage: Eukaryota > Metazoa > Arthropoda > Merostomata > Xiphosura > Limulidae > Limulus > Limulus polyphemus. The sequence continues at coordinate 24,531 of NW_013667475.1, forward strand.
ATTTTTTCCCTAATTACTTGATTGGCTAGTTTTATAATAGTTTGATCATTTCATGATAAACATGATACTAAAGTTTATAAACTATAATTTTTGCTATTTTTATGGTTCTTGGTTTAACTTTGAAATAGTAATTTAGATTTAAAAGAAATTAAATACTTATATTTTACTAAAAATTTTCATCAACTTTTTTTTAAAAGATTAACTTATTCTTTCACATGTTGCTAAATATAAAATTGTGAATCGGTTGTGAAATTTGAACATAAAATTCACTAGAACTAACCACTTTAAAAAATATTATTGAAAGCTAAAAATCCTAAGTACATTTTAATTTATTTTTGTACTTAGACTTTTAGTATCTGATAAATTGTACAAAGTTTAATAAACTCTTAACTAAAACAGTATAACATTTTTAGGTGTCTCTTAAGGTGAATGACACTCATAAATGAAGGATATTGAAGAATATATAAAAAAAATTATAAAAAGTAATTGTTCCTCAATATAAAAATTACGGAAAAATCTTAAATGCCATTAATCTTTATTTGCTTAATTTTCAAGTTTTGTTTGATTGTAAATTAATGTAAAGGCTAGTAGAAGATAAAACAATGCTTATTTCATTTGATTATGGAAAATTTAATTTTCAACTTGTAAAACTACATGATGAACATTTCAACTGTAACACTTCCTGCTTTGTACAATAACTACATTGTAAGTTTGACCTAATGTCAAGGGGGAGAATAAATAGCATCTTCAAAACCTGGCCTAGAACATATTTTTACATAAATACAGAAACTTCTTTTAAACTATGGAATTAAACTGACCTAACAAAAAGAGGTCAACTTTCCACCGTAACTGTTTACATACAATTTTTGTAAAGGAAATATCAAACTCACACGCAAGTTTTGAAGCTTTCATCAAATAGAATACTGTAAAACAAATAATCCAGCAATAAAGTTTGTTAACATTGAATTCATTTTACATATGAAACTTTTGTATAATAGTTTAACTATTTATTATCTTTTGTATAAATTGTGTTTCAACTATATGATACACATTCAAACTGAATACTGCTACTTGAAAGCATAGGCATTATTTTTCAAACCTGTTATAAAAACAGTTCATGTAAAATTAGAATCACTGTCTGCTGATGTACAATAATGCAGTTAGTTCTTTCAGCACAATCTGTTATTAAAACTTTTCAACATCCACAAAACATGCTTCTGCATGAGATGTATAGACGTTCTCAAAACCTGCCTTTATGATATATATCCTCTTGGTAAGTTCACATATAAAAAATGATTCCAAAAACATTTAGTAGAAACAACCCATTGAAAGACATTTGTGTAAACTACTTCCACTGCTCATTTTTCATTCTGTAAGTTAAAGAAAGTACATTTAAAAATATTAATAATCTATAACGCTAGTCATTCAAACAGATCATCTTTAAGTTGTGAATACACCAGAAATGTGCACAAGTTTATTAAACGAACACCTGCACCATCGTGTTTTTTATTCCCTGTAATTGTTAAAAATGAGTCTTGTTACTTTTCGTACAAAAGTTCGTATATTTCAAGAACTGACAGACAACTTATTTTACCTTCAAGAAAATACTGAACTTTATCTAAAGCAGAAATCACATAATTGGTAATTTAATATTAAGTTGTCAAAGTTATAACACCAAAACTGTACTTTAAAGTTATTTTCAAATTTATTGAGTGTTTCTTTAAAGTAAATTTATAGACAGACTTTAAGCTAAGTTTGTAAATATATGGTATGAACTTGTTAAGATATTTTAATTGCTGCCTTGTAACTGAAAAGCAAGGAAATTCTTCATAAGATTTTCTTAAAAAATGATTTTCTAAATACTAAAAGATAGTTTTTTTGTTTATATTTAACCAATTCTTTCAGTTGTTACAAAAACAAGTTATTAAAATATATAATTCTTTCAATGTTATTTTTGTAATTTCCAAAAATAAAAGATTATCATAAAATACAAAACTTGGCATCTAAAATATACTTTAAAAAATTTTACAATTAATTTTCAGTTTGTGCCAATAGTCCAATAAATTTTGAGGAGCATTTTTTTATATACTGAAATAGTATTTGTTGTTTTAACACATCACTCACTATAAAAAATGTAATGTTACACGTTAAAATACACTACTGTGTGCGTCTAACGATCAGACTTTAAATGGGAAGGTTATTCTTATTGATATATGGCTTATTAAATACCTCATTAGAATTGTTATAGTGATGTCAACTATGGTATTTAATTTACGATTTGAAGTATTGTTACATAACCAAGTCACAAAATCATGTTTGTGTATCACTAAATATTTCTTTCATGTGCTATAATAATTGGTGGGGATGTTATTAATCATACACAAGTATGTGAAATGTTTCTGTTGAGCAGCGGTATGCACAGGACTAAAAAAAAACAAATTGCAGTAATGCATAACTTTAGTATCACCCTGTATGTTTTGCCAGATTGTAGTTTTACATTTAAAATTACAAATACTTTATTTAACCTTACAAATTAATATATTAAATCTTGGTTTGCTGCACATTCCCTTTTCAGGATCTTGATACAACAGTTTGTAACAGAACACTGATTTATTTTTTCTAACAGTACACATCAAATCATAGGAAATCAATAACATGCATTGCGTGAAGTTAAGAAACAACCATTTTTTGGGGATAAATTAGTTAATTTGATGGTAATATGATACAAGTACTCCACATGCATTGCTACCTGTTTTAATTTTTGTCACTTAGCATCTGGACTCAACACATGTTCAAACTTCTCAATTATAAGTAAGTTGAGAATGGACTTTCTTTTTAACTGAATAGCCCTTACGGTTTACCTGTTAGATCAGTGTTTAGTGTGGAGTTAAACAAGTAAATATTAATATTCAACTAGATGGAGAAATGTTTATAAATATTCAGATGCTTTTTTTTTATCCACAATATTTATCGTGTAAAATAATAGGAATGTTGTACTTCTAAAAGAAACGGAGCAACCTTTCCAAATAACGTGCTACAAACGTAAATGAGAATGGAACCACCAACTTTCCTACTTGGTTCAATTTAAGATTCATTAGAGACTTGATATTTTTGGGTCACATTGTATGTATGCTCTGTATTATTATTAAGTAATCTTCATATACACACCAGGAAAAAAAGAACTGGTATCCTGACGTTCTGCTAGATTGACAACAAACCAATAGAATAAACTGTAATATTACTATTAGCCCTGAATTTCTGCTAGATTAATAACAAACCAATGGAATAGATTCTGAAATATCATTGTTAAGCTGAAACAAATTAATGGAATATGGATCAGTTTCCGT
>NW_013667475.1:28708-43790 GCF_000517525.1 Limulus polyphemus
GTGGCATGTAACTTGTTAATGTTTTAGATGTTGTTATGGAAGTTAATCTAAAGTAAATCCTTCAACAGTGGCATGTAACTTGTTAATGTTTTAGATGTTGTTATGGAAGTTAATCTAAAGTAAATCCTTCAACAATGGCATGTAACTTGTTAATGTTTTAGATGTTGTTATGGAAGTTAATCTAAAGTAAATCCTTCAACAGTGGCATGTAACTTGTTAATGTTTTAGATGTTGTTATGGAAGTTAATCTAAAGTAAATCCTTCGTTGATGTGGTATGCTATTTACCTGTCACAGAAGCAAATTTTTGACCCATCTTGTCTTCTGAGGAGACAAAATTATAAGGAAGACATCAATTTCTTCAACATTATATATCTTTACAAATGCTTAGAAAATAATTCTGGTATTATTTTAAAATATTAATTCTAGAAAGAACCGTTGTTTTCTAATTTAGCAGACAGTTGATAAACTCTTCAAGTTGCCTACATAATGAACTAAATATTTTACATACTGTCAAATTTTAAAAACATCTTAATAACCAATATAGAAAAGAGCTGATAGTCGATAAATGGAATCTAGGTTCAAATACGAAATCTGGAACATTTGTTTATCCATAAAAACACTTAACTGTGGTGGAAATCTAAAAAGTTGTAATTACCCAAGAAACTTTAAGGAGGAATCTGTTAGTTGGCAACAGGAACCAAGATCCAAATATAAAAGTCTGGAACAATATTTGCTCAAACTCTGACAAGTGCTGTAAAAAGATAAATAGTTTAGTTCACGGCCACATTACAGCCACAAATATCATTTCATTGTATCTATGATATTTAAATTTATAGAACAATTAATATTTTTACTGTTAGGTGTCTCTATCGTTCTACAAGTACCTGAATATAGTATCCAATCAATCACCAAATACTCAAGTACATATCTATTAAATACCAAATAGTTGCTAAATAATGAATATATATTTTTCGTCAGTTATCATCACGAGTATAGAATATGTTACTATCTTTTTCTATCCATTCGAATTTACTTTTCAACATTAGTATGCTTATAATGGCTGGAGATGGCTTGAATGGGTAATGAAGAAAAACTTTAATATAAGTTTAACATAACAGCCAATGTACAACGTTTCGACAAGGTTTTGTCATACCTGATGATGACAAAACCTTGTTGAAACTTTATTAGTCTCAAAGTGGGTTCCTCGTCATCGAATTAGTATGCTTATGTTAATTACAAAAGAAACCTTCAAACTTAGTTTTTTTAACTGTACTTCTACCCTTGGGATGAACTAACAATGATGAAAGTCTTACTCAATACAATAAGACAGGTTACTATTTGCAAGGTTTACACAAATTTTCAGAGTTAAGTATTCAAGAACAAAAAAAAACTTAAAGTATCTACAAGAACATTTTACTTATTTATATTTAGCTCATGACGATTTTACAGGTCTTGTTAAAAGATAGTTACATTTAGTTTTTCATATTACCTGAATTTTTTAAATTAAAATGTTTACCTATCTGTGAGATTTTTACATCCATTCAGGTTCAGTTCTTCAATATTATTACAATTTTGGGCAAATGTTCTGTAAGTTCAGAAATCAAATTATTAGAGCATCTAAAAAAAAATTCATAAGACATCACTTGTTTCTTTCATTTAAATCTACTGTTGGTATATTTTGAAATAGTCTAGTGATATGAAATACCAGTTACATGCCATTGTTGAAGGATTTACTTTAGATTAACTTCCATAACAACATCTAAAACATTAACAAGTTACATGCCACTGTTAGTAATAAAAGAACACAATATGGGATCTACTAACGTATATCAAACAGATACATTAACAACTATACAGGAAGAGCTGAATTAAAGGATATACAGACCATTTAGAATATTTAAAAACAAATACATTAACAACTATACAGGAAGAGCTGAATTAAAGGACATACAGACCATTTAGAATATCTACTAACGTATATCAAACAAATACATTAACAACTATACAGGAAGAGCTAAATTAAAGGACATACAGACCATTTAGAATATCTACTAACGTATATCAAACAAATACATTAACAACTATACAGGAAGAGCTGAATTAAAGGATATACAGACCATTTAGAATATCTACTAACGTATATCAAACAGATACATTAACAGCTATACAGAGAGAGCTAAATTAAAGGATATACAGACCGTTTAGAATATTTAAAAAGAGATACTTTAACAGCTATACAGGAAAAGTTGAAGCAAAGCAGACCATTTAAAACTATGACACAGTTTACCTGAACCTTAAAACTTACAAGAGTTTCTAGAGAAGGGCAACCAACTGCTAGATGGCACAGCGTGTTATCTGTTATCTATAAAAAATAAAAACGTTCAGGAGAGTCATCACCAAACTGTTAAGTTCTTTTACAACTAGTAAATAACCTTAGTTAATGAATTTAAAAACCCAAAGGCTTGAATTCTAATATAAAACTACGTTAAATGTATGAAAATCAATCAAACTTAAAATGCACTACCTACCAACACACATTCCTCCAAATCCATCTTCTCCAACTTGTTACAACTCTGTGAAAAATGTAACAGATGTTGACTAACATCTTATGAAATAAATACCTAATATAAACTTCATTATTAAGTCTTGAGTACTTAACTGTATTCAGAAAGATGGATAAATCTGTTTCTAAAGCTAATGTTGATAATAAAAATAAATACAAGCTGATTAATACTACTTAGAAGACTGATTACACTTTAACTTTCTTTTATAACGAAACACTTGTCAAGAAAGTACAATCATAATCACAAGCAGAAATAGAATTACGTAAAACTACTGATATAAAAACTACGACTAACAATTCTGTTTTACGTTTAACAAATTAAAAACACACCCTTGAAAAGTATTATAAAGTTTACAATAGTGATTACAAAAACTGTATTCTTATGCACCAACTTTATCTTGGTTATGACAAAACGTATTATTTCACCATCAGGTGTACAAGAACTTTATAGTTTTCTTACAATACCGAGCAATGCTGATTTTATTATGATATAATGTATTATTTTACTACAACATTTAGACAAATTGTATCCTTTTCTCATATTACTGAGCAGCCTCTCTGGGTTATAATAAAATATCTTATTTTTACAAAGGGTTACAATATATATATATTACTTTCCATAAAGTATTTATGTTCTATAAGAAGAACTGTGGAAAAGAAAAGGATCCAAAATAATACTGGGACTGGCATGTAACAGAATAATTGAAAGATTATGAGGCACTTTAGTAATTACTGAATGTAGATGTACTTATCAGCTTAAGGATGTAGACATATTAAAACAACTGTAGGATGTACCTTTGCTAAAGCTTGGAATCCACTGTCAGTAAATTGTGAACATCCTGCAACTTCTAATGTCCTAAAGTGACACAAGAAAACAAAGAAATTTGAAGTTTTAATACTACAATTACGTTGTAGATAACTGTTTGAACAATATGAAGGAAAACACACTGTATAACTGAGTTATGAGTAATCAGCACATTTGCTGCATGTTCAAGGATAAACAGCGTATATTAAATTTAAAACACGAGTTAAAATAAAACAAAATTTTGAGTTGCATTATGAACTAAAACAACTTATTGTTTTCATGGATTCAAAAAAGTAATACACGAACAAGTTCTTAAAAAATCAAATTTGCCATTTAAAACTTTCCTACAAATAAAATTAAGCTTTAAATAAAATAACAATATAATAAATTGTATTATAAAAAAAAACCTTCAACCATGCAATAACTAAGACTATAAGCTTGGATTCACATCTGGTAATGGCCTGGAGCACAGTTTACAACACCAAACAGGTAACATGTTAACATACAAATCTGATAGCAACCTAGAGCTCAGTTTACAACACCAAACAGGCAACATTTAATCCCATGATGATTACAACTTATCAGAATAGTAACTCATACTTATTTTGTTACAAATAAAACAAATCAAGGCATTGTACCTGAGATTGAGGCAACCCTGGCCCAGTGCTATAAGGGAAGCATCAGTGAGTCGAGAGCAATTTGATACACATAAGTAATGAAGATTGGGACAATTCTGACTGATGAACTGAATACCATCATCACCAACATTCTTCACAGAAATTAGACAAACAACATAGTAATCATAAATATAAATGTTTTCTGATGAAACCTTTCAAATATAATTTGTTAACTATGTAAGTTTTCAAATACTTAAAACAAATACAAGAGCCCAAATTTTTTGATTCAGATAAACAGATTAAGTAGTTTTAAGAAGTTTTCACTATACCTCTGTAGTATTCAATACAATATTCATTGGAACTACATTTTTTTCAGCACAAAGAAATAACCTTGGTGTAATCTTTTACATGTACAATGTCTGTAGGATATATGAGAAAATATAATTCTGCTAAATCTAATAATTTATGAGTGAAAATAAAGTATAATGTATAAGAATATATGTCAACCACACTATACCTTCTACACCCAGTGCTGAAGAGGACTTTTGCCTAATACCAGGGCTCTTCAAGCCAGCTGGGATATGACAGATATAGTAGTGGCTGAGATGCTATTTATGTTATCAAAATGAACAACAACCGATGTGGTGTGAATAGATTACATTGGTGACATGTAATTTTATCAATTTTATTTCAGTAGCTTTCAAATTGGAATTAGGATAATGATTAATAACACAATGTTATTTATTTATTTTAACACCCACTCATATTACAAGATACTTTAAAAGAGTATCGCACAAAAAGTTTATCTATGCAATTAACGATTAACTTACGATACATCCGTGGATGTTAATAACCTGAAGACCATTACAAAACCTTGTTAAAGCACCAAGAACATCATCAGTGACCTGAAATAAAAAATACATCTTAATTAGATAAAGAAAATGTTCTTGTCATATAATTCTTTAGAAAATTTCTCCATTATTCAAATTTCTCTACAATAGTAAAAGAATCAAGCGCCATCTACATTAACATTCAACTATTATTTCCAAAATCTCACATTTTTTATTATATTGCTAATACCTAGTAATTTTAATTTGCCCTTTTATTGTTGAAATGTACAACTAATGAAGAATGAATTCTCTTAATCCATTTAATATTTTCTTATTTAAATGTTACGTTATATCTGTAACTATAAGTTATTTCTCATTCACATGTTGTTTTTCTTTATATATATATATATATATGAAATAATGTTAATTCATAGAATAATATCATTTATCCATGTATTATATTACTTGTCTAGAATAATTTAATTAATTCATCTAATTTAATTATAAAATGTAATATTTACTAATAACTTTAGATCAAATCAAGCTACCTGTTTAGAGAGAAACTAAAACTCAACTTAGTAACAGAAATTAGCATAGCTAATTAAGTATACTTTTCTTATGTATACAGATCAGAATGCATTGTTTCAACAGCTGGGTACCCTCAGTGTTAATGATATTAACAACCACAAACCCTACAATATCTCACAAGGTTCAACCAGCTTAGGAGATTCAGGTTAGTCCTAAATATATATATATACTAAACTAACAATGCAATAAAAGTTTTTATAATGAAAATATGGTAATAAAAATTGTTTCAACAGCTGGGTACCCTCAGTGTTAATGATATTAACAACCACAAACCCTACAATATCTCACAAGGTTCGACCAGCTTAGGAGATTCAGGTTAGTCCTAAATATATATATACTAAACTAACAATGCAATAAAAGTTTTTATAATGAAAATATGGTAATAAAAATAAAATAAAAAGGTAATAAAACTAAATGTATTAAACATTCCAACCAATAATGCTACTGAAAGTAACTACAGAGTATATGATATTAAACTTATGTTACAGTGCTATCTATAATCAACTAAACTGATTCCAGAAATACAACACTAGTTTATTACAATTCACATTACTTACAATCAATCTGGTCATTTGGGTAACATCAATAAGCCATACCATTAAACATAAAATATATACAAGCTATCTAAAATCACCGCTATCAAACCACGAAATGTTAAAGTAGTTATCTAACTTAATGACACATACATAATCGTATTTTCTGAATTTATTAGAAACTTACAGAAGTTCTGTCATGATAAATCCATTACAAAATGACCAAACATTTAGATAATCAAACGATACTTACTAAATGACACCCTTTACATATAAAAGCTCGCAAACATTGGCACCCTCTTGCCATGGCTTCAATACCATACTTTGACACCTGATCACACCAGGATATGTTGATATGCTCAAGAAGTGTGCATCCTTCCCTAGTTTGGAGGGATTGAAAACATTCACTGAAAATTTGACATTTTTAGAATTCAATTGTATCTTCAACCTATACGTAGCTCTGAAACACAGTTTTGCCTCCTCTTGTTCAATAGAACTCCCTCTGTAAACTTCATATGACCCAAAATTCTGAAATTCTTCGATGCAATGCAATACTTACCGATAAGTTATGTTGGATATACAAGACTATTTAGTGTAAGAGTTATTATTTAGTTCATTTAGTGATCTAATATTTAATGATTATTTAGTTTTTGTAACAAGAGTGTTAAAATTAATCATTTTAATAACAATAGTTATAACAAATTTCATTACATAACTCAGTAAGAGTCTACATTGTGTGTGTAACTCAATTGTTGTAGCACTGCTGATGTCATCTTTCTCGAAACCTCTAAGTTTTTCTACCCATGAGAGTATTGTTACATCATATCATCTCGTAGTTTGTAGAAAGTTCTAGACCAATGTTAAGTGAAGTTCAGTCAAGAAAAAAAGTTAATTAGTGAAAGAAAACATGAAGTTAGCCAGCATGCGAGTGATTAGCCTTAACAGGTGATTTTTGTAGTGTGTTTCACAGCTGTATTGTAGCAACAGAGATAGTAAAAATAATTTGTCAATTGGGTTCTAAAGTAACTGAACCAGCCTGTGTTGACTTTTGACAAAAACAAAAGAAACAGTTATATAAAACTCTGGATACAACTGTAGTAACCAACAAAAGAAGTTAAGTCATGAAACATTAAGTTAGAGAAAGTGTAGTTAGACTGTGTGATTGTTAGTTTAGCCTTAATGGGTGATATCTTAAAGTGAGTTTCACAGTTTAACAGAGATAAGGAGAATAATTTGTCTTGTCAAAGGGTGTTCTAGGGTAATTAAACCCACCTGTGTTGACTTTGATGAAAAAGAGACAATTATTTAATGTTCAGGATACAACTGTGGTAATCCATGGGGTAATGTAAGTGAATTATTCACTGTGACTATTGTGATAAGAGTATAGAAAAATAATTCATCTTCTCAACTGGATTCTAAAGTAATTGAATCAGAATTACTTAGAGTTTTAGATACAACTGTGATATCCTAGAATGTAAAGAATCTTTGTACATACGTTTGACTCATTTTGAATATATTATTTCAAAATAAGTGGCTTATGTGCTATCCGTTTATTATTCGAATTTATTGCCAAAAAGTCACAGACACCTGTTGTAGAAGAATCCTCAGTCCACTCATATTTAAAACCCGGAGAGTCTACCACTGACCACACCTTCCACGTGACTTATTTGCACATGCATCAAAGGACTACTTAAGCTCTACCTTCCAGCCCAAAGCCAGATTTCCTTTGCAGTTGTAATGGGCAACCATAAATTTCACAGTTATAGGAAGGCATGGGGGGAACACGTTTCAGAGGTAATTGCCTGTGTGTAATTCATTTTAAGCCAAAAAATCTAAAATCCAAAACAGGCAGGCCTTATTACCACATTGAAAAGGAGGAGTGAACCAGAGAATGTGATAGCCTATGAACTATAAAGTACTCCACCAATATCAAATCATGTTTTATGGAGTCAAGTATGAGAAATAAGAACCAAAATACAGACCCATTTATAAAAGAGGGTCTGAATCCACAAAAAAAAAGATGAGAGTGCATGATTCATATTGCACCTTTAAGACAAACATTTAAAACAAATATGTGGAAGACACACAAATGTTGTTTCCATTTTTGATTATTTAAAAGGTAGTAACATGATAGAGAAATAACTCAAAAATGAGATGACTATACATGATATGTACCGAGTGCCAAGATATCTCTTCTAAGTCATGCAACAATATCCATCATGTGACCTCTTTGTTCCATACTGTATATATATATATATATATCTGTGTCAGTGTAAACTATTTGTACCTGACGATGACAAAACTTTGTCAAAACGTTGTACATTTACTGTTATGTTAAACTTATATTAAAGTTTTTTTTCATTACCCATTCAAGCCGTCTCCAAGCATTATGAGTGTACCTGTACAACTAGCAAGACACTAGTATGTATAAATGTTCAGCATAAAAAAAGTGTACAAAAGATTGCATTTACACTGATACATAAAGAAATAAGACAAGCGAAACAGTGGAGAACTGGGAAGGTATGAAGCACGTATTGCATTACACCAAGACCTTTAGGTCAAGTGATGTTTACAGAACAAGTTTTACTCAACAAGAGCCAAACTGTGTTTCAGAGATATTTAGTTACATAATATCATTTAGAAGTAAAACTGTAGTTATATTAGTATTTAGGAACACATATAATAAATAAAATGGTTCACTATATGACCAAAATATACTCCTACAATATTCTTAAAAAAAAACCTCGGCATACTGAAACTTCATCTTTATCCCTAGAGTGTACAACAATATCCAGATATGCACAATGATATCACAGAAAATGTAAAACTTAAGTGATGGGTAAATAAATAGTCAGCATTTAAAAATATGTTTTATGTCACTGATCAGAAAAGTTAAGGTATATTTTTTATCTGTTTCATAATATATTCACTAATCATAACTTTCTTATGTGTTTGGGCTATTCAAGTTGATTATCGGGAGATGGGCAACTTGGTGTGAAATTAGTAGAAAAACTACAGTAAACGGGGCAAACTGTCAGAAGTCTGATATCAGAGAAACTAGTTTCAACACATCCGTGTGTCCTCTTTAGCCTCACGTTGTCTTCTAGATGACAGTTTCTCTGATATAAGACTTCTGGCAATTTGTTCCGTTTACTGTGGATTTTCACTAATTGTTAGACATGTTTTTCAAATCAAATTTTACCAAGTAATGTTTTTTGTTACTTCATATTTGTGTTTCCGTTGTTCTAAATGCCTGAGGAACTAAATCAACAGAAGTACTACATAAAACATGGCAACATTCTGTTTGTATTCTATGAAGTATTTTTCTTATGTTTAATGAAAAGATTTTTGCCTCTAAAAACATGACATAATAAAACGTTATTAGTAAAATAAGTCCAGAAGATTCACTAGAATAATTGATTTAATAAAAAAAATTAATCTTGTTTGATGAAGATACTCTTAAATACAGTGCATATGCATAATATGAATAAAGATAACAGAAAGGGGTCTGAGACACAAAAATCACAGTTCTGAATCTTAACTTCTCCCAAAAACAATTTAGAGATATCCATACAAAAGTTTCTTCACAACTACTAAGATTAACAAATCTCACATCAGGAGTCTTGTGAAAAGCAAAGGAGTTTGTTCTCTTTGTAACTGTCTTTAATTGCATTGAAATGTTTTTAGAGAAGATACACATAGCTTTAGATACAAAAGATAAACATTATAATATCCCTAAACATTTGTAGACACAGAATATCTAAAAAATTTTATTTTCACATTACTTACCCTACGTATAAAGACCTTTGACTTGACACAACATCAAAGTTATCGGAAGGAATGAAGATGGCCTGGCCATGTGACCCCTAGTCATATTTGTTGTTTAATTATGGGAAATGATCCATCTGGCTCAAGGACAGTAAATCTTATAACATCTACAGAAAAGAAAGCTTCATGAAAGGGATGTAAACACAGAATTTTCATTAACTGGTTTTTTGTCATATCCTGACTATTTATCAGCTCTTACCACATTTTCGTCTTTTTTTCTAAGTAACCTAGAGCTGCACGTTGTTAAGCATCTTACCACTTGGTGACAGAAACTTGTCAATCACAGAGAATGGTTGAGGCATATGGAATATATATGAAAGGTGAAGAAAACAGCCAAAACCATAAACAATGCACCTACTGGTCAGGCTACGATAAACAGCTTGAAAAGTGGCTGCATTTACTTCTGACTTGTATATATATATATATATATACTGAAAAGTCCAGTTCAGCTACCTGTTCACTGAACATTTCATAATACTACACAGCACCGACAGTATCCTGGTCTTCCCCCACCCACAGAAGGAGGAGGGGTCACTGGGGCAAAATAGGCATGGACTTTTAGATCTGGCAGGTGACTCTGAAAACAAGAATGTGAAAGAAAACATCAATAATAGGCTAGAGGACATCTATACAGCAATAACTATACAAACTTATCACTGATCTGATGGTGAAATTACAAATTCTTCAGAATTCCATCACAGATACGCACATTTATGTAAACACTGCAGTTATTTTTGCTTTTATTAAACAAAGCTTTTCCACCTGTCATAGGACTAAGTGGCACTTCTATTAATCAAATAGCCATAGGCACTATATTATTAACTCCAAAGCTTGAAAAAAAAATACAAGAAAATACACATTTGAACAGTGTTGAAATGATTTTAAGTACTTAACTTGACTCAACACAGGAAAGCTTACAAATCCTAAGCTTAAATTATTAATCAGCATTACCAGTCTTAACTTTGCACTTTTCTAAAACTGTATAAACAGAATAAGCTTAGTAGTATTTGATTGCCAAAGTAACTGAAGGTAAATTTGGCATTTTCAATTTCCACAATTTTTAAATCAAATAAAAAGACACAAAAAAAATAATTTACTCAATTACTCTAGAATATATGTTTTGTTTACTCTCAATTCCAAACTGTTTTAACCATATTAAGAAACCCAAGAGCTTTCCAAAAGTGGACTTTCCTTCATCAGGAGTAAATGACATTTACTCCCAAGGCAGTCATTGGGTTTCGTTTCTAATATGAATTATTCTCTGTTGATCCTGCATGCTTTGGAGTATCAAAAAGTTTCGCTGCTTTAACATATTAAGTATAACAGATATATAATGAATCACTCTTTGGTAAGTCACCAAAACTCAGTCCAACTTTAATGAATTGACTTTCCATTGCACATAGTCTATAAATTTTTTACGCAACTCACCACAAAGTGACATCATTCTAACAATATTTACACTAATTTTATCTCCAAACTTGACAACTGGTTTCTTAAATATACAAAAAGTGAGGAAAGATCTTTTGAGCAATGTTTTATTCTTGATCGCTAAATTTAACATTTTGTTAATAAATTATTGTTTTCAATAATGCTACAAGATATCAGCCATGACTGTTATAAAACCTTGTGTAAAGATTTTAAATTTGAGTCCATTTAGGAATCTAAGTATACAAGAGAGCAAAGAGGTGTGATCTGAAACATAAATTTTCATTTGAAAAGGACACAATTTTTTTTATTCTTGAATTAATGTAAGTTTCTATCATACTTCTTACTTCATTAATATCTGATCAGTTTGGACCACAGGTCAAATTTCTATTACTTTTTATTTCAACTGAATGTTCTGTTAGATATTAAATGAAAAGTCTGATATTAATTCATGAATTAAAAACGTAATCATTGTTGGTTGAAGAACAGCTGCTGTGAAAGTGTTCCTACTGAAATAAAAATATTATTATTATTAACTTTATTTAATGCAAATTGGAGTTTATTATGAGAAATTTCTATAAATGTAAATAAAATCACGACCTATATCTCCAGAATGTAACTTTATTAGCTCAATATTTCACTGTTACAGCCTTGTCAGGAGCTATCGATATCCCACAAGTTCACTAATCCAGTTAAATCTCTTAAATGTTATTTTGTTACTTACAAACACACAATTGAGTACCATTGATTATAACAACTTCTACATCATTAACTAGTGATAATTAACATTAAACATGAAGGCTGATAATATGTACGCAATGCAAACAGGTGAATGATATATAGTAGGTTCAACAGTTACTACAGTAAGAGATTTAAGTGTTAGTTAAAAAAAACCCACCCGAAGCCTGCGGATGCCTGCTCTTGTGATCAACTGACAATCATACAACTCAATTCGTTGCAAACTATGGCATGAAACTAGATGATCCAAGGAAGCATCAGTGATAAGTGGACAATTATCTAGTTCCAGCACTGTCAAAGTGTCTGCAGCACAGCCGTTTGTTCCCAGGTGACGAATCCCGTCATCCGTAATAAGTTCACAGTGGGACAAGCTCTACAAGATAAAAGATTTATTTTCTTATAATTGTGAAAAATATAAACATACTAATTAGGTTTTTATTACTTTGAAAGTTATTTGCTCTGATTCAGAAGTTTTTTGTTTTATGCATGAGATATTTTATCTTATTTACTTTTTTGAAACTGAGAATGTATATGGAAAAGTTACAAAATTAAAACAGTGAACTTTACTACAAATATAGTCACTGTAGAATTGTCTGGACAGCAGTAAATAGAGGAATATTTACTAATACAGTTTCCTGGGAAAATTAATATTAAAATACCAAAGAGATACATTAACAACTATACAAAGAGAGTTGAATTAAAGGATATACAGACCATTTAGAATAGTCATCCTGACTTTGAAGTTTACTGTTTTGCGGATGATTGGATGGCCCAGTTGAAACATGATTTAAGTCTTATTAAACTGTTATAATAAATCACACCCTTGTGCATTAAATAAATTGTTACCTACTTAACCAGTAATGTCTGTTGCTGATTTGTTACAAAATATTTAATTGAAATTTTGCTCCTTATTATTATGGAAGGTCAAAAATAAATATTTGTCGACTTTTTTTCTGTTGGACTGTCCAATGTTATGGAGATATATTGATAGATAAACAAAATATGCCACCTAAAAAACAGCAAAGCAATGGAATAAGTTCTGTAAATTTACTGTTAAACCAAAATTTTTGCTAAGTTGAAAACAAAAATTTTGTCAACCTTTTTTTAGATGTCTATTTAACTACTTGCCAATCAATAAATTTTCTTTGAGAAGCCAAAACAGCTAGTTTTATGATATAAGAGGAATTTACTTAGGAAAAAAATAAGTTAAAAGAATGGTTTGCGTTACCTACTCAATAAAAAGGCCCATGAAGATGATCTGTGGTGTAAAAAGAATTTATTCAGCAAATAAGTTATTCAAAAAAAATTTGTTTCTGTACTCAGTAGAGGTCTGTGAAGGTGTAAAAAGAATTTATTTAGCAAGAATCTGTAATCGTACAATATATGTGAAACTTATAAAATACAATGAATATAGAACTCTCTACATATTGGTTTTTAATACAACCTGTTATTATGAAAATGGTAACTCTCTGTTTAAATGAAAACCTGTCCACTAACTGATTCAAGGTGCAATCTAAATACATCAACAGGTTTCATATTTACTAAAACAGATTGCTTACTTCTAACCTGAAAGCAGCTATGAAGATGTTAAATGTACTTAGTTTTCTGTCTGAGCAGTGGTAACATATTTTAAAATAAACGTGTGTACTGTATTAGAAGAAAAAAACACTAAAGTAACAATGTTATGACATTCTGTTATCAATAAACTATTTTTAACATATTAGAATTAGAATGAATACAATAAAAAGACTATCTGTTTGAATCCCACTAAAAACAGGAGGTTTAAAGCCCCAGAACAATCCAACTGTTAATTTTAGAGACATGATAATGGTCTTGTGTGATAGTGTAGGTGTAGATTAAACCACTTTACTGTTCACTTATTAACAGTAGTCCACAAAATATGGTTGTTGGGTGCACTGATGGCAGTCGTGAATGGGACCTAAGCTTATCAGATAGATTTGGTTACAATATTAAAAATCTTAGTTATACATCAGTTGTTTTTACGTCTTATGGTGTCTATCATGGGACTGGTAAAGCATTAATCTTTAGTTCGTATTAGATGAGATATAACAATAAGGCTGATAGTAATTTCAATTATATCCCCCTTTACTGGCTTGAGCAAGTAAAATGTATTACAAAGTAACAATCATTCTTCACCAACCCAAGTGTTACACTTCATGACTTAAGGTGACACGTGCACCTGTCTGGGATGTGCTCACAGGTTTCTGGAACATCTCACTCATTTATGAAGATATTCCAATGGAAATGGGCAGTTCAACAGAAAAACCAGACCTTCTTGTGGCTCAGCAGTAAGTTTGGGTGTTTTGTAACACTAAAACACTGGGTTTCCATAACTGCAGTGGGTAGAGCATAGACGACCCATTGTAGCTTTTTGCTTAAATACAGACAGAAAAACTGGGGCTAAGTTTTCTTCTGGTGCAAATATTTTGGAAGAAGTGGTAACATTTTTATTTTTGTAAAAAGCAGTAATACTTTACAATTAAAAAGATTATGTTAACTAATTTTGGACAACCTCATAGTGGTTACTAGTTTTGGATAGTGGAGTAGTAAAGCTATACTTCAACATATGGAAAAGCCTAAATTTTAAAAATGATATTAATGATATTTTAAGAACCATAAAACCATTTTGAAGCAAGGTACGTTTTCCATGTGTCATATTATAGCATTAATACCTACCACACTACCCAAAACTAGTGAGCATTCTTGGTATCACTAAAATGAATTTAATGGGCAGCACCTTGTGGAAGACAAAAGATAGATGTGAAGTGATATTTTTACACACACCTCTGATTTCAAGCAGCAATGAACAGATTAAGAGGAATGTGTGAAACCTATTGGTTTTCCTTTTTCCTATATTTTGCTATTTGCTGATATTTAAATCGAAACTACTATTTTGACAATAATAAGGTCAGTTCTTTATCATTAATTAAAAAAATCTTCATGCTGCTTTGTGGTTAAGTAGAAAACAACCTTTTAAATGCCTTAGTGGATGATTTACTATAACGATTTAGTAAAACATAAAACAATAATATTTTAATAATCTCTACATATTTCATCTTCACCACCGGTCGATATAGTGGAAATTTAGGCTTGAAAAAAAGTCTGACAGAAATTCAGGGCTAATAGTAATATT
>NW_013667475.1:44745-53824 GCF_000517525.1 Limulus polyphemus
AGTTACATGCCACTGTTGAAGGATTTACTTTAGATTAACTTCCATGACAACATCTAAAACATTAAAAACAAATCTTGTTTCAAAATAACACTATGTTTATCATGTTTTCTGTTCTTTTATATCAGTAAAAATCATTTACACCCAATAAGAAAAGGTTGACATTAGCTCTAAAAAATATGTTCTGTTATTGTTGTGAGATTTTTTTTACTATTTGAAGAAAAGTCTTGCCATTTTATGATTAACAGAGTATAAAGAATTCACCATGACAACACATTAGAATACCCCTTTTAACTTGATGGTTTTCATTCAAAACATATAATTCATACAAGTTATTTTAATTTCTGAATGAAATTCTAACAGGTGCTTTGTTTGTATTATTGTTACCAATCTGTACAAAAGAATATCTAAGCTTTCAGCGTAATAATCCCTCAAATTTACTACTTAGCCACCTGGTGGTTAATAGGTTCAATATTTATTAAAATGGTCTCTTACACAGAAAATATAATATTAATTAGATAAAATAAGATAACATACTTTAGAGCACCGTCACCTACACTTTGGCAACCTCTTAAGCTCAATTTTTTTAGAAAACCGCCACACCTTCTGGAAATATTCTCAACTACAGGGCCCTACATAAGGAGAAAAAAACATGTATAAGGAGAACGCACAGATTTGTTGGAAGTTACCATTAAGTTATTAACTTAATTTTTGCTTTATATTATTTATGCATAGGGATTTACTGGTGCATAACTTGCATTGTAATACTGTTCTACAGTAATCAGTTCTATTTACAAGTAAATACACCCTCCATTCTAGCAGAGAGTACATTCTGCAAATGCATGATTTCTTTTTTCTAAAAGAGACATAATCTACACACAAAAAACACCTACACTCAAAAGTAAATTTGAAAACTGTGACTTCATATAACATTTTTCTTTTGATTGAAACAATAATTAACTGAAAAATAGCTTCTGTGGGTAAAAGAAAAAACAAAAACAAAACCAAACATATGGATCTAGCACAATACTAGTGTTTCAAAATGGGTATTTCTATACAAATAATAGAATGAGCTGTCAGTAAATTAATAAAGCAAGAAAAAACTTATCTGTTCTTAAAAGTATGTTTAAATGTAAACACTTTTCTATCATTATTACATTATAATGTGGTATTATCTTGCTTCCCTTTTAAAATAGAAAACTATTTGGGCTAAAAAACTTCTATGATGAGCTTTAAAAAAATTCTGAGTAATCATTTTAATAGAAATAACAATAAAGTATTCATATAACAATTTCAAAATCATGGAATTTTTTATATTATAACCTTACCTCTATATCAGTTTGGAAATCAAAGAGATCCACTCTTTGCCAATTACTTCCATCTAGAGCTAATACATTCCATGCCTGGAAGATGACAAACATATGAAATCATGATTGTTATCTTGTAATAAATTAGCTACAAGGAAGCACGTACAAACTTTGACTGGTACACTTCAAATAATATATCTTCTATATCATTCCACTTTCTATGTGTTAAAATATTCCAAGTTGCTAACAAAGAAAATATAAGCTTTTATTCCTTGTTTACTACTATTCTTTTGACTAGTACACTTTAAATAATATATCTTCTATATCATTCCACTTTCTATGTGTTAAAATAATCCAAGTTGCTAACAAAGAAAATATAAGCTTTTATTCCTTGTTTACTACTCTTCTGATTAATTATTACTTACTTAGTACAAAGAGTAACATTTCATTTTTAACCTTTCAAAAATTTCAAACTAAACCATTTGATGATTAGACTAGAAAATCCAAGTTATAAAATTATACCATAGAACAAAGAAATTAACGAACAACTATTAGTTTTGAGTCAGTTCATTAAATATTTACTGTATTTAATTACAAGTATTTGAGACTTGTTGAATTGTGTTGGTTTTTTGATTAAGGGTTTTCACAATTTGGGCTAATATATCTAAACATTTATTTGACAAACACCTGTGTGTGTGTGTGTGTCTGTTTACTTATAACCCGTGAACTGCTGGACCAATTGCCACCAAACCTGCTATTATTATTAGGACCCAACAGAGTGACATAGGAGGGGGGAGGCATTTAGATCTGATCCCGTTATGTCACCCCTGCAGCCGCTATATCTTTCATGTATATCAGCTAGTAATGAGAAACGAATCTTGCGTGCTCAAACAATAATTATTTGTTTGTTGTTAAGCACAAAACTACACAATGGGCTATCTGTGTTGTGCCTACAACAGGAATTGAAACCCAATTTTTGGTGTTATAAGCTTTCAGACTTATTCTGAGCTATTAGAGGTAGTCACACAGTAAACTGCTTTGCCTTGGCACATTATTGTGGAAGCGATCTAGTAAAAAACACCATATTCAATCAGCAATTGTTGGCAATATATAAGACAATAACTAAAGATAACTTGTAGTTAATGTTTTACTAGAAATTTAGGTCTGTGATGTATTGTTTTTCAATTTATCAAATTTAAAAGTATTTTTATGTAGATTCTTTTGTAAAAATGTAAATATTTTGTGCAAATACTATAATGATATCAGTTTCAGCATAATTAAGGCCTAATATTTATTGTAATTGTTATGGAATATGTTTCAAAAAGAAGAAACTTCTTTCAGCATTGAGTTTTGTATTCTCCTTGTAGATCATAATGAAGCTATCCTTTACCAAAACTAAGCATACAAGAATATAGGTGAGAAAAATATGGTGGTGTGAAAGTGTACCAAAATATTTAAGTGTAGAGATTTGTATTTCCTTGAACTGTCATTTGGTAAAATCATTAGACACAGAATTTCACAAATTTCTTAGTTAAATGCTGGCTTACCTTGGATACCTGTGCACATCGACACAAGGAAACAACATCAAGATAGGAAAAAATCCTAAAAAATTGGAGATGACAAGATCAGTATTTTCTTATCAATATAAACTTTATGTCTGATACAATGATGATCATTAAATACCTTATGTATATTTGTTACTTCTTCAATCCAACCTAATGACAGAAATGTGTATTTATTTATATATATATATGTATTTAGATTATTAAAATCTAAACCAAAGTACATATCTGTTTATTTCTGAATAAAATACCTCTCTAATAACAGCAGTTTTACTGACAGTCTACTAAGTAGCTCGTATATACTGACCAAGTACTACAGTATTACTGACAGAGTCCATCAATTAATGATATAATCCATTAAGTAACTCAGGTATACTGACCATGTACTACAGTATTATTGATAGAATTAAGTATTTCTGACAATAATATTCTTACAATCTTGTTTTTTGTTAGTTTAATATTTTTATGAAGTTACAAAATCATGCGAGTCAGCAATTTCTATTTTATTTTTAGTTATGATTCTTTTTATTCTTCGTGTAATTTGCCTTCTTTTGTTTGTTAAAGAATATTTTGATTTGGCTTGAACACTAGCTCACATGCCTCCTAGTGTCCTACAGCAACATCTCAATAGTAGAGACAGAATTATGACCAAAGTAGCATGAGCTACCTCGTTCCTCTCAACATAATCCAAGATCAAGTCACAGGAGTTTCTCACACATAACAACTTTTGTGCACAGTTGTTTTCCCTTCCATTCAAAACTACCAACATCTTCAAACGATGCATCATATATTCTCATACTGCACACTTATCCACACATTTATTGGAACATCAAAACTCTTGTCAATTCTTAAATAGAATCTCTGGGATGTAAAGTTTTTTAAACTATGCCAAATGGAAAAGGCATTTGAGAATAAGTAACAAGGAATCTCAAAACGGATGCTCTGGAATCCTGTGCATGGAAGATGCAGCAGTCTACATAATGACATTGACCTTAAGTAAACCAATCAATCCATAGTAAAAATTAACACATGCCTGCCACACACTTCATCAAAAATAGTTGTATTCATTTCAAAAAACATTTTAGCACTTTTACTGCCAGTCAGTGTACTATGTATTAATATAACAGCCCATCACCGTGCGATCATACTATTAAATCGATGAAGAATGCAACTGTCTAGCTTCATCATAAAATTTCCAAGAATGCTGGCAAGATATCCAATGTTGTTTCTGATTAGACTCAAATGAATGGGTATATTTTCACTGTAAAACTGTCAGTTGCAAAGTTCTGCTGCCTGAATGACTTCAGCTCTTCACCTGTGAGTACTGAAATCTTACATCATACGTCCACATTCGTTTTATGGGTTTTAGCAAATTGTCTGTAATTACATCTAAATGAATCATGTTGTTTTCACTGTAGTTAAAAAAACCTGTCAGCTGCAAAATTCTGCTCCAACATCATGCCATGTGATGCACGCTTGGCCAATCACAACAAAGAATTCATGATAAGAGGGTAAAATAAATTTCAATAATTATCTAATTAAAATTGATCATATAAAGCTATTTACATTTTATTTATAATAAATTCCTATACATAAATTGTGATACAAAACTTGATTTTTCAATAAATGTCTTTTTGGACTGTGCTATTACTCAGAAAAACTGAATTAAAATGTTATATCATTTCTTATAACCACCAGTAAATATCATCCAAAGTAGAAAAATGATTTGGCTTTTCATTTTCAAGAAATTTGAAGGTTTTATATTTAAATTTGTAATTGTTTGGAAGTTATAGTGAAAAACAGACTTTGTAAAAACATATTGGTTCCAACTTTAATACATTTTTGCATGTTACAACACTCAATGCAAATCCTAACCAGAGAATGTGGGTAAAACCACACATTTTTACAATAAAACACACGGGAAACCCCTGCAGTAATTAGTGAAATTAACTACAATATTAATGGTATTTTATTTAATTTGTTTATTTTTTTGAGTTGTATATCATTAAGGACCTTTTAACCAACAGAGTCATGTACCACAAAAACTTGGTCCATAAATAGTTATGAAAAAACATATTTAAAAAGCTGACAGGGTCAAGTTTGATTGAAATCTTTTATTTACAGGTCAAAGACAACTACACTACAAACACCTCTCTTCATACATATTTTTCTTCTTTTTTAATAGCCACTGTATCACTATATCATACAAGCTTTGGCATTACAACTTCTCATTTTGTAGGACAAAACATCTGGTTTGTTTGTTTTTGAATTTCATGAAAAACTACACGAGGGCTATCTGTGCTAGCCGTCCCTAATTTAGCAGTGAAAGACTAGAGGGAAGGCAGCTAGTCATCACCACCCACCGCCAACTCTTGGGCTACTCTTTCACCAACAAATAGTGGAATTGACCATCACATTATAACACTCCCATGACTAAAACGGCAAGCACGTTTGGTGGGATGGAGATTCGAACACGTAATCCTCAGATTGTGAGTCAAGTGCCCTAACCACCTGGCCATGCCAGGCCCAAAATTTTGTAAAATTGTACAGTATCATACCTTCTTGATCAGCCATCTACATGTAATTATATATACATATAATACATTAAAATACTGTTAATATCATACATTCATGGTTACAAAGCTAAGCATTTTGATGCATAACTGCAAAAACCAGAATGTAGTATTAAAGCTCAAAAGTATTTTACTGAACCATGCACACCATTAGGTATATATTTTTTCCAAACTACTTACAATTTCTTAAGAGTATTTATGATCTTCTGCAGACAAAATTAAAAGCTACCTGAGCAGAAGTTCTTTGGGTAGCTTCTTGTTAATCAGTGCCTCATCCTCAGGAATGGTTCTTGCTACCTGTACATAGTAAACACACACTAAGTTTCTGTTCCTAACAACAATAACAGGTATTCAGTTTGAGCTTTCTCATTTGTATAAAAATTACACCATATATATATATATATATTTAGTTATGAAATATATGTTCACATTTTTTAACTGTAACATCTGAAGGTCTGTACATACACACTTGTATATGTATTGGTAATCCTTGTTTGCTATATATGAGCTTGGACAATATGTTGTAAGGATCGTTTCTGCTGTTTCATTTCTATTAGTATTTTAACTTACAACGACTCTGTGTGTCTACATTAAATTATGATAATGCAATTAATTATACCCATAAGCTTGGTCTCTTTCGTTTTGGGGAAGGGGGGGGGGGGTGCTAGTGATTAGTATTATGGAATGTGAGCCCGAGGGTCCATGGTTTGCATCCTATTGCCACAAAATCACACTCTGCAATTTGAGGTTGTGAGTGTGTTATAACACTGATGGTTAAATCCCATTCTTCCATTAGAGTATTCCAAGTTGGCAGAGAGTGAAATCTATCACAAAATGAGCTACTCAGTACAATCTAGCATATCCATGTCACAAGATCTAATCTGATTTACATATTATAACTCATCTTATTTCTGGTTAGTGGTATGGTTGAAACTCATGAAAAGCTTCACAATTTCAACGTTTCTCTGTAAAATATGTTTGTATAAACCCACCCGATAACTTATTAACTAAAAATATAAGGTATGAATAAAACCATGTATACAGATGTAGAAAAATTTATGAGAGTAGTGTTCTTTTGATTCTAGAAAATCAACTGGTGCTATTCAGTTTCTTGATCAGCCCCCCCTGAGGTTAACTCCAGATGATAAATAACGTATCAAAAGAATATACTGTAAAGCCAATAAAAAATGTAATAAAGAAACTTGATCAACTTCAATGAAGTGTGCTTTATAGTTCATATGTTTGTGATATGTAAGCATATCATGCATTTTCTTCAATCTTAGTTACCAGATATATATATATATATATATATTACACTGGTTAAGGGAACTACTAAGTTTCTTTTGTCTTGGTTATTCACATGATTGGTTGCCAAGGTCGTCACTTGTATTCTCCATTAGAGGAGATCACTGTAGCATGAACAAAGCTATATGCAGAAATAGTGGTATGCTCTGGCAGCGAACCATAGAGTAAAAGTGTCACACCCCTTTGTTGACACGAGTGACTCTCAGCTATGTGGATGCCACAAGCACTTATAGAGAAAGAGAGAGAAAACTATGTATATATGACTTTGATTCTTTGTTTAAGAGAAATTACTGATAGAATATGAGATTGAAAGTTGCATTATAGATTCCTAACAATCTTACCGAGATTGCTAGACTTATAGCAATTTTCATATTTCTGCAATACCACCATTTTTGCTATGGATTACATTGCATTGTGTCCTCCACCTAGTTGAGCAAGTCAAGTTAAAACAACACTTAGACAAGTACTTGTGTGTTGATTGTTCTCCACCTAGTCGAGCACACACAAGTACTTGTCTAAGTGTTGTTTTAACTTGACTTTGATTGTTCTCCATCTAGTCGAGCACACACAAGTACTTGTCTAAGTGTTGTTTTAACTTGACTTTGATTGTGTCCTACACCTAGTCGAGCACACACAAGTACTTGTCTAAGTGTTTTTTAACTTGTTTTTGATTGTGTTGGTAATAAAGATTGTGATTATTTGCAAACCTATGTCCAGTCTCTTTCTATTTATAAGACTCAGTCAAAAGCAGAGAAAATATAAGAACTGCCCTGTGATATGGTATCTGATGAATCCTCTTGTTTTTGCAGTTTGTGCAGGCTACTCTGAGTAAATTCAAGGAAATCTGAGAATACCATAATACTTACCCTACTATGAAAAAACAAACAAACTGTAAGCAGCCAGTACATAAAAACAATAAACATTGAATATAAAAGTAACAATTAGAGCTATAAAAATTAGCCAGTATATAAAAACAATAAACACTGAATATAAAAGTAACAATTAGAGCTATTAAAATTAGCCAGTATATAAAAACAATAAACATTGAATATAAAAGTAACAATTAGAACTAATACAATTGCAGAAAACTTCAGTAATAATACCAAAAAAGCACTGGTTCATTATAATGCACATGAAGAACAAGTGTCCAGAGTACACTCGATCCCAACCCATCTAGCCCTAGAATTAACATGCTGGTAACTTCACATGAAATTTAAGTGTGATTACAAGAGAAAACAACAATGTTCAGCAGCAGCACAGAACTGAAGTTCTTGAATAAAAAACTTTAAACTGAGTAGTATATTTACTTTCTTCAATCACCTTCTGCAGAACTCTAACCTACGGCTTATCAAAGATAGGAAGGTATTAATATGAGCTCCAATTATAAAATATCATGAATGTAAAGAAAACTAAGCAGATAAACTTAGAAATACCAGTGGCCTTTTCTAAAAAGTGTAAAACATATTCTCAATATTTTAAAGAAAGTAACAGTGTGAACTAATAACCCAAAAGTATGACCAATGTAATTTCTCTTTCAAATTTCTTTATGGAAGTATTCAACATTTATTTCGATACTATCAGTTGATATTCCAATTAAACACAGTTTTATGGCCAATAAACCAACTGCCAGTGCATACGTTAATTAATCAGCAGATCCCAAGTTATGGGCATTGCAATAACCTTCCTTAGTATCTAATAACTGTACAAACAAAAAATAGAACTCATTCAGAGAATAACTTGTTTAGTATCATATAACACACAGAGATAGAAATTAGCCCTATTTATGATTCAATATTACCTTGCTTAGCACAAAATGTGATGAAATGTTTATTACACTAAATATACAACCTAAATTTTTGTAGTTTGTACAGTCCTCTTCGTAGTGGTCTATTTGGTGATAATAAAACATGTTTTTAAGGAGTAAGACCTAAGTTACACTTTTGTGAAATTTTAGAATAAGGTCTTATTTTCATTTTGGAGAATACAGACATATTTTGGATTTAAAAATATATTTGTGGAGCAGACCGAGTGTGGAAAGACAATGTACAGACCATTTTCATGGTTAAGAACTCAAAGAAATACTACATGTAAAACCAAAATTTTTTTTCTAAAAAATAAATAGTGTTTTAAAATCTCTTCCCATTATTCAAGCAATTTGATGCAGTAATGGTTTTGTAGATGTCACATACCACAGACAGTGTGCTGGTGCAGTATTGGTTTTGTAGACGTCACATACCACAGACAGTGTGCTGGTGCAGTATTGGTTTTGTAGACGTCACATACCACAGACAGTGTGCTGGTGCAGTATTGGTTTTGTAGACGTCACATACCACAG
>NW_013667475.1:54824-68405 GCF_000517525.1 Limulus polyphemus
GGTTTTGTAGACGTCACATACCACAGACAGAGTGCTGGTGCAGTATTGGTTTTGTAGACGTCACATACCACGGACAGTGTGCTGGTGCAGTATTGGTTTTGTAGATGTCACATACCTCAGACAGTGTGCTGGTGCAGTACTGGTTTTGTAGACGTCACATACGACAGACAATGTGCTGGTGCAGTATTTGTTTTGTAGATGTCACATACCTAAGACAGTGTGCTGGTGCAGTATTGGTTTTGTAGATGTCACATACCTAAGACAATGTGCTGGTGCAGTATTATGCAAATTTTTGCACAACTACACAGTTATTTTGTGTGTATAACAATTGCTGCTATACAAAATTTTTTAAACAAATTATTTATTGTAACAAGCACTATATAAAACCACTCTAGATAGCTCCATGTAAGGATACTTACCATCCTTAATTAGTTAAAAACCATGGTTAAATTGAAAAATGCAAATGTGGCAAACAGTATAGCCCAGTTATCCAAAGTTGATAACAGTATAGTCCAGTTACCCAAAGTCGATAACAGTATAGTCCAGCTACCCAAAGTTGGTAACAGTATAGTCCAGTTACCCAAAGTCGATAACAGTATAGTCCAGTTACCCAAAGTCAGTAACAGTATAGTCCAGTTATCCAAAGTCAGTAACAGTATAGTCCAGTTACCCAAAGTCAGTAACAGTATAGTCCAGTTACCCAAAGTCGGTATTTCTGTTTTGGTAATGCACACAAATTATTGTAATAAATATGAAGAACTTTACAACCCACCAAAATAACTATAGCAGAAGTTAAGTTAAAGAAAGAAAAATACATATGCCTTCCAGATAGTTGTAACAAATACTACAATAAAATCTTGATAGAGAAGCCCCTGCGCCCTTCAATGTGGTTCACACAGCCTGGCTAGTCTCACTAATACTCAGCTGATTGTCATCAGATGTGCGATCAGAGGCAACAGGGAAAAAAAAACTTTGATTGAAGGCAGTTTTATCATGTGAAGTGCAAGAATGCCTGCTATTAAATCCAGCTAATGTCAAAAAAACGTCCAGATGGTGTAAATGGTCTGTTAAAATCATAAAAGTAGAATTTTTTGCATGATATTCGCACAATTTTGCATTAACACAACTTCTGTGTAGTTCATTGTTATTCAGTAACAAAAATCATCATGTTGATTATTTTCATTCTTCAACCAAATGAAAGAGAGTAACAGTATGTGCAACAAGTATTTCTAAGAAGTTTGTGATAAAAGAGTCATGAAAAAAAAGTTAATGAAGATTATTCTTGCATTAAGAGACATCAAGTGATTAAGATCTGGACAATGAAGTATGGAGACAGCTTGAATGGGTAATGAAAAACTCTACTATAAGTAACAAATGTACAATGTTTTGACAAACTTTTGTCATTATCAGATACCATGATGACGACAAAAGCTTGTCAAAACTTTGTACATTTGTCACTTGTAATAAAGTTTCTTTCTCCACCCACTCGAGCCTTCATCAAACTTCATTGTCTAAAAGCGGGTTCCTCATCATCAAATCTGGATGATGAGTATCACAGCTTTTGTTAGAGAGCTTTACATATTCAAATTCAACTGTGGAATCCAGAAAAGTCAATATACTTGAATAATATAATATTTTATGAAACTCACCAATTACTTCAGAAGTGACTGACTTAAAGTCTATGAAACAAGAACTAATCCACAACTTTACATATAATATGATTATACTTTATGCTAAGGCTCATTAGATTCTCTAGATTTCCTTCAGGAAAAAAGCTAGGCAAGAACAAAACTAAAAACTACCATACCTTTTGGGTTATTTCCTTGTTGGTGGGTGAAAACATGCTACCAAAATGTCCATTATGTTCAATTATTGGTAATGGTGTCATGAATGTTGCCCCCATTTTTGTCATACCAGGTGACCGCAGAGGAGAGTGATCATCAGGTTGAAATCGTCCGAAGCGCTGAAACAAAATAATCTGATTCACAACAATTCAAATAAATATGTAACTAACAGTTGTTTATACTACATATGCATGTATAACCCATAAAAATAAAAATACTCAAATTGAAATTCTGGAACAATTATCATATAAGACTGTTTACAGCATTTAGTGTACCAGTATCACAACACATTTTACACAAAGGAGTTACTGAAACTGACAAGAAAGACAATCTGAAAATAATGAATGATTGAATTATATTATAACATTACACATAAATGGTTTATATGTAATGATCTTTTGCTCCATAACTTCAAACCAACCATTCCTAGTTGTTTACGACATTGATCATTTGGTAGAAATTAATGAAATAAATAAAAATAGTGTCATTTTTTACTTACAAAAGGAATATTAATAATTTGTTTATTGTAATTCATTCATCATATTACTATTCCAACATAACACATTCTTGTTGAGCATATCTGTTGAGATGTAACACATTTCTGTGGAACACTTATGTTCAGATGTAGCAAGTTCCTGTTGAATACATCTGTTCGGATGTAATATGTTCCTGTTGAACACATCTGTTCAGATGTAATATGTTCCTGTTGAACACATCTGTTCAGATGTAATATGTTCCTGTTGAACACATCTGTTCACACCAAACACCAAGAACTTACCAAAACGTTTGTTTTTATTAAGTAATTTTTTCAAACAACAAAGATGGATGACTTATCTTGAAGAATGATAAAATTAAGAGTTTTAAATGTCTATTATTAGTACTCTTCAACATTAAATGAAAAACTTATTAGTAGGCAATTTAAATATTTACAGCCAGATTTTTTATACAGCAGTAAGAATAAGTTAGAAATTTCATCTAATTACAGTTTGAGTGTTGAAAATATAGCTATTTCAAAAAATCATTTAATAAAGACAAAGCATTCTGAGCTTGAATGAAATTCATCTCATTAGAGGAAACATTTTTGATATATACAACTTTCCATGTGCTCAGCTGTTCTTCTGTAGATAAGAAAAAGGTATTTTGATTTAGTTTCATTTGTTCAGAATAAACTTATACCACAGTTACAGGGTCAGGTCTACTTTCAAATGTTGTAAATGTATAGAACTGTTGTACAAAGTTGAAATATGCAGAGAAAATTGAAATATTCATAATTTAAAATAATGCTCAAAATTGATAACAGCTCTGAAAAGTCACAAGGTAAACAGAAAAAAATAAAATACTACACTCAAGTCAGTACCAATTAGCATGTTAAAGTAGGCCTAGCTGATAAAGTGCTAATCTAACAATTACTGAGTAGTATGTTAAAGTAGGCCTAGCAGATAAAGTGCTAATATAACAAGAAAAGCCTACATTTGCAAGGAAATGTGATATTCCCATTCTGATCCACCTTATTCAATAAGATCCTCAGAATACAGTAGATTTCAAAAGAGAATGTTACTCAAGGCAAGGGAAGGGGGACATAATTTACAACATACATACTTCAGAGGGATAGATATTTAACACAGTATCTCTGTGAGAAAGATCTAATTAAGCATACTGAAATGTGACTTTAAAGATACATAGCATGGTCAGTTTCTGTTTAAATAGATGTATACACAATGAAAAAAGCTTATGAGGTAATCTTTGTGCAAATAAGATCTATTTGTTGACAAATATGAAATTTCATGCACTGTGCGAATCAACACTATTAATCACAAGTCCTTGTAACATTTACATATATAGATAATCCCTATAGGTTCAGAGCTCCCACATCACATACAGTGTTTTACCTTTGACCCCTGCAAAATCAAAAGAAAAACATAAATTAAGAATATGCATGTTTTAGTCTGTGAGGGATTGTCACAAACTATTGTTGTGTGAAGTCTCATCTAAATTGATTGGTCTAAACAGAAGAATGGCAGGCCAAAAACACTAATTCTGTGAAATATTTTGACACTTTGACCCCAGTAGAATCAAAAGAAAACCAAAAATCCTCAATCTGGCTGATTTAGTCTGTAGGTGTTGACACAAAGTCTCTTTGTGCCACATTTCATTTGCATTGATGGAATTATAAAGAAACTACAAGCCAAAATATCTGTTTATTTTTTGGTAAAATTTCACCTGTGACCTCCTAAATTGATATGGAGGCCTAAGAAAATAACTAAAAAAGTGTCTGAGCACACCAATTGCTGAAGAACAGACACACTATCTCTCTCTGTCTAACTCATTAATTGGCACTGAAATGATTAACTTATTCAGTCTGGCATTTTTCTATTGTACTTGTTTTCTATGTACTATAAGTCACTTTGAAATGTTGCATCATTATGTCATGAGAACCTTCCTCTAGACAACAAACATATAAATTAAAATATTAAAAATATAGCTTACAACAGTATATTTGTATAGAGCTCATTACAAAATTACAAGAGCAACAGCAAAATAACTCAACCATATTTTACAATAATGATAAGCTGATAAGTAATGATAGCCAACAGTGTAATTACCAAATGTTTAATATACCACAGCCCCATGTAATTATATGGTCCCAAAGGTAGTAATGTTATACTAGTAGTGTACTCTACACATTTCAGTGTTGCTATAAAATACAATTATAACAGTAATAGCAAAAACTTTAAAACAATTCTTATTTTTATGAAATTACATTTGTTATATTAGCTTGAAGTATTTGAAATGACAAAATTAGCATAATTTATAATAAAATTTTCTAATAATAAAACATTTATGAATATATTTGTTATTGTTTCTATACAGAACATGACTCAACATGTCATCCACACATTTTATTCATGAGCATGTACCTGTATTTGGTAAATTGTATTACAAACACGTATTTAGAATTTCAAATAATACCTTATTATTCAGAAAATGCTGTTTCTTCTTTAAAATATTCTACAGGTGTAAATAATATTCACGTAAAAAAAAATATAATTATATCTAAATTGAAAGAAGTTAGGAATAAAATTGGTAAAGGTCTTTAAAATAGAAACATTATGTAACTTATTAAAATGATCCCATTTGATTTTCAACATACTCAAAATAAATTGGAGAGAAAGTGAAATTACATTTCTTTTTTTTACAAGTGAAAATTATTAAATTATGAAAGTAATCAGTCATTTACTATTACCATGCAGCAACTGAGCTTTTAATAATAATAATGTCAATAAAAAGTAATTAAGTGAAAAGTAATTGAAAAAATACAAATTAAAACTTTTATAACTGCATATTCAAAATACTTTAAATTCATTAGTGAAAAGTCTCAGATGCATACAATCTTTGCTCTTTTTCTTTGGAAGTTTCTTAGAGTTGTGCATAAACTGCTGTAAAACCAAACACAAGTACAATAGCAGAATGAAATATCAAAGTAATAAAATATATTTCTAGGCTTCAATCAACAAAATATGAAAATATTATGCTCTAAAGAATGTATGAGTCTGTACATTAGTAAAGTGTATCAGAAATGAGATATTTTTATCGTCAGCAGAAATGCATTTGAGATTTAATTTGGAGAAGGCAAATTCTTACAAAAGTCAAGAGGGTTGAGACCATGGAAAAATCTTGGTGTTTTCTAAATTGGAAATGCAATAATATGTGGCCTACTATGCATATACTGTAAAAGTATAATTTGTACTTTAATAATATTGTCAGGTTCTTCTAATCTGTTTGTGTGACAACTGCCTTTCCTACTCCCACAACTGAACAATCATTCCTGTGACTCATGTCTCACTTTCAGTCTTGGTTAGTCATATTACATGAGCGACAATAAACTTTATAAAGTTCATAATTTACGAATATTTTCGACATATTCATTGGATTTGATTTTAATTTATTGAAATAAAACACATTGAAAAATCATAATTATATTAACGAAATATTATAATTATTTCTAATTTATTTCAAACTTAATGTCTGCTAAACTCTAAAATTCTACTATTTTTTTTTTTTTGGCGTACCTTACTTACGAACTTCCACATATGACTTCTGTCTGTCTTTCTTAGTTCTTTGTGTCGTGCGTTTTAATTTAGGCTTAACTAGTAATTAAAACAGTATCTTTCAGTCCTTATCATATGACTTTAATACAAGTACAGTTAGCGAAATACATACCTCAAGTCTCGCCCTAGCCGTCAGATTCATGTTATTCTATAATCACAATACTTTATCCAGCTTTAAGTTTAATCTTAGCTGGATTTGCAAGTACATGTAAACAACTTACACTCAGTGTACACGGAGTCAATGTTGATGTTTTTCTTCTCAGCTGTTGGTTACAGAATGTACTCGTGTGTGATTGGTTGGAAATTATTATGACGTTGGTAGCCTATTGCATTGCAGCCGTAATGTTGTGGTGAATGGCGAGAGACAGGACAATGACAAAAAATAGGCTAATACATAGTATAGGAAATTTATCACTAACTTCTGTAAAAAAGTCACACGTACTTGATATAAGACTGCTTAAAAATGTCATTCTTGTATAATAACACAAATATTATATAGTTCGTTCATGATGTAATTCAATATTTGTGGAGAAGACTGAAATGCTTATAAAAACAGATGCCTGTTATTTCCGTAACGTGCCAAAATTAAATAAAGGAACTTAGAAGGTACTACAATACGAAATTATATAAACTAATAATGATAATAACACCTTGTGAAGATTTTAAAAGGAAACAGAGTTTTGTTACCCCCGTTTTTCACACTTCATAAAAGCTTGTGTATGTTTATATTGCCCTGATTTCCCTCAGAGTAGCCTGCAGGAACCCAAAAAAATAGGATAGAGGATATGATATACACCATAATAAAAAAAATGTCTTATTTTCTCTGCCTTTATATGAATCTTAATTAAAAGAAAAAGACTGAACACATGTTCACACAATCACAGTCTTTACAAAAGCAAAGTCAAGTTCAAGGTAGCTTCACAACTGAATAGTGCTTTTAGTCTAGTGTGCCCCAAGATCAAGGCTGAGTTACACACGGTTCATGAGTTTGAAGACAAACCAGTCTCTTTTAACAAAGAACTTCGATACGTCTTGGTAAATCTCCGTAAATCTTGCAGACAGATAATATCTCTGGAAACAGTCTAACCCGAATCTCTATAAGCACAAGTCAAATTTCAATAAGAGTGAATCTGGCAAAATCAAACGTCAGTGCACATGCTATCCACGTGACTGCATGAGGGCAGAGCTCAGGCCAACAGAGGGTATGAAATGTCCTCAGCAATCCCATGGCTAGCTGCTACCGGGGTCGTAGCCAAAGTTCAGTTCGGGGAGATATGCCTAGAAAAATACCCCCCCCCCTCATCAAAAAATAACGTTGCCATACCCAGCATTCCGTTTAATTTATGTACATTTTGAGTATTCTTCTGTTTGAGAAAATGAGCGTGTTTTTCTTATAACAAAGTCACATCGGGCTATCTGCTGTGTCCCCCCAGGGGAATCGAACGCCTGATTTTAGCATTGTAAGTCCAAAGACTTACCGCTGTCCTACCGGGGGACTTTAAAAAAGCACCTCAATGGGTCAGCGGAAAATCCATGAGCTTCTAACGCTAAAAGCCGGATTTCGATAGCCATGGTGGGCACAGCACAGATAGCCCAATGTGTAGCTTTCACTTAACAATAAACAAAATCTCTGTTTATCTTCAATATTTTGTTTGTTTGTTTTGAAGTTATGCACAAAGCTACACAATGGGCTATCTGTGCTCTGCCCACCATGGGTATCGAAACCCAGTTTCTAGCGTTGTAAGTCCGCAGACATACCGCTGTGCCACTGGGGGGGGGGGGGCGCTCAATATTTTGATTCACTTTAGTAAACCAACCTAAAGTATTCGTAACAGTATTAAATATTTAAGTAATTCCTTCCTTTTTAGGGTTAATAAATTCATAGAAAAATATTTTAAGTGTATTTTGTGTTTTAAATTAAGGATTTATAAATCCCAGTTGCTATAAATTGCTTATTTAATTTAGGCTAGCTGATACTTGACGTAATTTATAACAATGACAGCAGACGGACTGTAGATTTTGTAAACACGTAAAGTTTTATATTCATATTAAAGTAGTAATAAATAAACATACCCGTTAACCAAATTTATCTCCTTCAGTGAACGAGTTCCGGCCATGTGAGCTTGATTGATATGTTAAAAATTAAAATCTGGTGTTTGGACACTGTATATGCGATGCTTCATTGGACGTTTGCTTGTTGTATTTAAGCACAAAGCTACACAATAAGCTATCTGTGCTGTGCCCACTACTAGTATCGAAATCCGCTATTTAATGTTATAAACTTTCAGACTTGCCGCTGTGCCACTGGGGGCGTACTAAAGCTGGTTAAATTGTATTGTTAGTGGTTATAATGATTGAAAACTGATTCAGAATCCAAATAATTAGGCCTTTGGTTTGAACTACATTTTATATTTGTTTTGATGGTTCGTTGGGTGATCTCAGTGAGTAAATTAGTCTTCTGTTATTTTGCTTTATTGTATTATTTCTCTGCATTCCATTCTGAAGCTTCCTTCTCTTCTGGCCTGGTGGTTAAGGCGTTCAACTCGCAGTCGGAGGGTCGCGGGTTTGTCACCCCCCCCGTCATCATTGAACATACTCGCCCTCTCAACCGTGAGAGCATTATATGTGGTGGTCAGCCCCACTATTCGTTGATAAAAGAGTAATTCAAGAGTTGGCGGTGGGTTGTATTGACTAGCTGCCTTCCCTCTAGTCTATCACTGCTAAATAAGAGAAAGCTATCGCATATAGCTCTTGAGTAACTTTGCGTGAAATCAAAAACAAACAGACAATATTTCTTTCCTTGTATTTTCAAGTTTATAATTATTTAAATCGCTCAAATTTTATTTTAGAGTCGGGGTTTGCGGTTTTATTTTATTCTGAGGTCGTTTATTGTTATTATTATTTTCTAATAGCTGACAATAAAATGTAAGAGCGGTTTCGGTCAATTAATAGTCTATGAATCCTTATAATTTTAGAATCATTATATCCCCACGCCCGTTCTAATAAAAAAACACAGCCACAGTTGCGAACTTTCTGGCCCACCAACTCGACACATTTTATATTACAACTGAGCCGCGCAAATTACAATTTCGAGGGGAAGACATAAAACACGAGTTTTAAAGGTCAGTGCTACTTATTTTTCTCACGAGCTTTGAAAACATTGCATTTCTCATTGGTTATTGCTGAATCCTAGTGCATGTTTTTACACTTCCAAATTTAGAAGTTTAAACATATTGTTTAAGGGTTTCGCCACTCACTAAATGTATGATTTTTTAAATATGAAATGAGCATTTTCGGTGGTAATTGAATACATGATATGTTTATATCTTCTTATAATGTTATATCATTTATTCTCTGTTCTGTATGTGTGCAGATTTCACACAACACGCAATCGAAAAAGGCATTAAGTTAATTTATTCTAAGCTCCTTTGTTGTTCCTTTATTGGTCAATATCTGTCACCACTCGGGATAATATTGTTCGATACGATACTTTGTGTAAGAACGTGTCAATCAATGGCTGTTCAGGTGATATCTAGAGGTTATGGCCCCACTAATGTTGTAATAAGACTGGCCAGTCACCTGGATAATCCTAGTTTCCCTTATGGTACATCAATTCATCTAAAAAAAGGCGAAATTAATTTCTTGATGACCTACTATAATCGATATCTTAAGAGAATATCCTGTTATCTAGTGGACCTCTTTGATAAAGCTCTAAATTTAATTCAATTTTACTTGGATATACTACAGAGTGGATAGGTAGCGAATGATGTGCTGTAATCACAGAATATCTGTCATGTGGAGTTTAGTATATCTCTTTGAAGTGTGTACTGACCTCTACCCATATTATTATGTGATATAAGTTTCATACGTTTCATACTTATGGAAATGGCAATTTACACAACTAGAAGGACTTACAAGCAAGAGAAAGAGTTGGTTGCTGAGGAAAGGTGGATATTCAAGAGAGTTGTTGGGTCTAAAAGGAGCTCTCTCCAGGATATAGGACTTTTGCTGAGGCTTCAGAGGTTCATGACTTTTATATCATTACAATTGATAACCCAAAAGAAAAGCTGCTAATATCTGGTGCACCTAGATCAGCTGTCCATGCTAATCTCCTAAGAATAAACTACAGTGAGGAGCATTGTTAGGATTGCCAAGTCCGTGTATTTCTACTTCCTTCTTTCTAAAGACACTTTAATTTTTGCTGTTATTTTGTGTTACTATATCTTTTAAATGGAACAACATTGCTTAACATAGGTTGATTAAGGAGTGGCATGTTTTGAGAGCCCACAGAGCTTGTTTTTGTTGCAAAATATTGCAACACTGATTGTTATGGTGGTGTTGCATCTAGTAAGACTGACAATAGATGAGATGGCCTGTATAAGACTCCTAGACTTATTCCAGCCAGAGTAATTCAACTCAAACTCTGATCAAAGCCACCCAAAACATTGGAGAAAGACCGGAGGCACTGTTGGTGGATGATATCCAGGTGAGATGGTTGGTGCTAAATGGTGAATCCAGTGGTACATGAGGCCATTGTGAGCCTCCCTGAGCCAGGAAGTATACTGCAGACAACAGGCAAGCTGCCTAGAGCACCTTGTCATTCTACCACGCAGGGACCTATCTGTACCTCGATCAGGGCCCCTACCACCCTGCACTGATAATGTTGGAGACATCTTGCTCAGATGGTGGCCAGGAATTCAGAAGACAGGCTTAGGAGAGATTTGGTCATAATCACAGTTCTCCATGAGTGAGGCAAATCAGATTGCTCCACTTAAAGAAACGGCAAAATAAACTTGGATCATTTTCTGAAGCATTTCGAGCAGACACTGTATGAAATGGCTGGACTCTGAAAAAGGCTCTACAATGTCTGGTTCTGAGTCTAGATAGTTTGATCCTAGACTCTATCAAACACTTATATGAGTAGCAACTCTTGGAGTGCATGACAATCATTAGAGTTGTAACAGAGATTTACCCAGGAAAAAAACAGAGCAATCCAATGAGCCAAATTCTAGACTTGGAAGAGGGATACCACAAAAAAAGGTTAATTGCTTACATAGGTGATCTGCACCAAATGCATGGCTTACCATGCAATTGCCTCAACAGAATGCAAAGATATCTTCATTGAAAAGTTTGTGGAAGGGCTATTCAGTAAGATGATGTGTAATGATGCAGGATGAAGTGGTAACTTTGATCTAGTTGCAAGAGAAGCTGTAGTAGCAGCTTCAGTGACTTTACCTTGGACAGACCATTCTACCCAGGCATATACACTGCTACAGGTTAAAACCCAGCTGAGAGTTAATCAACCACCTATAAATCCTGCTATTGCAATGCAACCATATTGGTATTAAGTCAATCAGCAGGGCAGTCCCAGTCATCCTATGGTTTAGATGCTGTAACCTATGCCACTGATACATATGCCAGAAAGTAATGAAGCAAATGTTTTGCTTCTGGAACATTGGGTTACTTTTACATTAACAGCCCCTACCTTACTGAGCAACGAGATGGACAAAGATGTTGACTATTCCAGTGTATTTATGGAACAAGATGGCTGATTGGGTTGAAGCACAGTTACACAATATCATATAGATACAAGTGATGCACTTCCAGTTACACATATGTCACACAAGCTTACCTATACCACTAGAGATGTAACCAGCACTGAAGTATAAAACATGGTAAATGATGGAATCATACTGCCATTAGAGTGCTTGGTTGTCTCCAGTAGTGATTATCAGGAAGAATGATGGTATACCCAGATTCTGCATTTATTTTAGATGGGGGAATGTAGTAACTCATGCTGATGCCTTTCTATTACTGTGAACGGATAATTGTTTAGATGTGTTGGAAGGGGTCTAGAGGTGCAATACATTAGACCTGGCATCCAGATGCTGGCAAGTCAAAATGAATGATGAGGCCAGAACTAAAGCTGCTTTTACCATGAGAGATGGCTTATATGAATTTGACTTGTGTAAAGCAGTCACTACGTTCAAGAGGCTAATGGGGTTACATTCATGGGGCTACAGTGCCTGATATCTCTTGGTATCTGGTTACAAGTTCGAATCAACTTTGGTCATCAACTGCTTATCCATCAACCAATCCATTTGCACATCCCCTGTCTGATGTGCTGGCAGATAATTGAATAGTCTGGTCCAGAACAACTGGAGATATCTACAAGTATAAGAATGCCAAGTTTTAACAGTCAACTTTTCTTTAAGCAGTGTAAAATTTTGGGTGGGACAAATATATGCACTTTACCTTATTTCCCCCAATATGATGATTTAGAGGTAAAGACTGTCAGGCATATGCTTGCTAACTGAAATCAAACCAACTAGGATGAAAACTTATCCTATGTCATGATGTGTGCCATGAAACTGAACAGAAATCCACAGGTCTTTTGTCAAATGTGTTAATATTTGATTGAGAAGTCTTGCAACTCTTACTTTCTGAGCTATTAAGTAAAATTTTACTGTAAAAGATATCCATAGGATATCGGATAACTCCTTGATTAGAGATCTGGTGCTAGTAGATACAAATCTTAATACATTAACAGTTTACACAACTAAAGATGATAACTAGAAGTTTGAAAACACAGTTGAAAGGGCTGTCTAAGCTGCTGGATGATTTTACTAAGGCACAACAGTGGAGATGTTTCACAAGAATCACTCACCAGGTCTAGTTAAATGGTAATAACTTTACAGTGAATGCTACATAACTTTTACTAGATATTCTTGCCTGTACATCTAAAAGGCACATAACTTCTTCATATGCAATGAAGGGGTTGTGTTTCATTTGAGTGTATACTGCTTTATACTGTAGTAACATTTTAGTCAAAAAGCTTTATTTCAGCTGAATTTGGCCAGTGATAATTTTTTGAACTCTGAAAAGCAAGAATTTGATGGCTTACAAGTGGCAGCACTCTACCATGCAACAGATAATGTGGTAGGTAACCCGAGATGGTTACAAAGTAATTTGAGAATGAACCAGAGGCAGTATTTCGAAAGTTATTAGTATATGTGACATGTAATGGAGATAAATGTATATGTCATATACACGTCTAAAATAAACGTGTTCTCATACACATGTAGGAACATTAAATGAAGTCATTTTTAATGTATATAACATGAATACAAAATTACATAATGAAAACAATTAGTAAGCCACATGTGAATAGAATAAACAATTTGGCCTGGAAGTTACAACTCTGTCATGTGAAGTTATCTATGATTACTAGCCTGTAAGGTATTAATAAAGATAGTGTGCCTATTATTTTCATTATCACTCATGAGAAAATATTTCAATTTTGTTATTGCAACATTCGGCAGGCAACGACTTTTTGTGGAAGGGCAGTAATAGTATTCACACTGTGTCTGAGAAAAAAAACAAACATGATTTTACCTGTTGTTTGTGGTAAGAGTAGTGCAAGGTATTTTGACTGTTTTTAATCAAGATGTGAGTAGGAGAACTTATCAGTAACTTATGAAATTCATAGGCAGTAGGTTAAATGTTATAAAAATATAAACTTGGTGTACCCAGTGTTTTATTTGATTGTGATAGAATATTTTTAATCATGCAGATGGAAATATTTAAAAAAGCAGTTTCCTAAGTATTTTCTTAAAATCATTTCAGTA